>NC_092206.1:98868586-98874300 GCF_043381705.1 Parasteatoda tepidariorum
AATATTAATATATTATATGAATATAATATATAAGAATATAAATATAAATTATAAGAATAAGAAAACTAACAGTAACGCCATTGTTGACAACATAATACGTAGAAAAATCTTATAGCCTACATGAAAAACCAGGCGTTTTTCACCATCTATCTGAAAATGATCTACAATCTGAAAATGTGGCTCATTATTACATTACCCTCAAATATTTCAATTTTAGAATACTTAACGCTATATTTTGTAAAGATCTTATTTTTCATCTGTTAAAGCACCTTAATTTGCTTTCGTTAACGGTTCTTATGTGAATTTTTAGATTCTTTACCAAAAGAGAAAATTAAAGGTGAAAATTAATATTTAAGATACAAAATAACTAAAAACTGTGTCGAAATCCAACATATCACAGAACAGGAAAGTGAATGCAGTAAACAACTAGACAGGTTAGATTGTTGGAGGCAACTGAGATGAATTCGAAGACAATGATTAGAAATGCCTTCAACCGGTTACGGTTACTTGGCGTAATTTTGGAATGATAATTCTAACAGGGTACAGTGCACGAAATAAAAAACGGAACACCCTAAATAACTTTTGATCTATTTTTCAGACATTCACGTGCTAAGACTTAATTTTATGGGTTGGAAGGTCTGACTTTAATATCTGACAATAATTTAAGTTACGAAATCTGACACAAAATCGTGCTTTCCTATGATAAAATTTTCTTCCAACTGATTCGGATTCTGACCCCCAAAATATAAGGAAAGTGGCAATCTGGAAAATAGGGTGTCGATAGTTTGGTCAGAAGAGGGGTCGAAAGTTTGAATCCCTTAATGATAATTTTACTTTTCGTTTATTTTGCCTTGTCTCGAGAACATTTATAGCAAATCGAAAAAAGTTTGCACCCATTTATAAAATAGGTCTATCCAAGGAAAATTCTAAAAAATAATAATAATAATTTTCAATAAATATTTACTATCTTTTATCATTCTATTTAATATTGTCTGATAAATAGTGAATTATATGGATGTAAAATATACAAATTTTACATGATTATAAAATATGTAATCTTAAACGGCGAGAAACCAAATGTGAGAGCAATTGAAAGAATAGCTTTTGAATTACCAAATTTTAAAAAAGTCGTATATTTAAAACTTGATTTCGCGAGAACTATTCGACCATTTTCTTTCAAGTTTCGTATTTTGTCACATAAAATTTCATTCTTTAATATGATGAAAAAATATTGCATACTTTGCAAGTCAAAATTTTTTAGACTGTCATTTCATAAAATAATAAATGTTAACTAAAAGTTATTTTTTGCATGGAATTATTCGTTGGATAAACGAATTTTATAATTGTGTGCAAAAAGTTTTCGATTTGCCATAAAATTTTTCTCGAGATATGGCTAATTAAGCAGAAAGTAAAATTAACATTAAGGGCACCAAACTACTGGGATCATAATATCCAGATTACGGCAATTCCCTACATTTTCAAGGTGCAATCTGTCGGGAAAAAAAAATTGCTCGTTTTTGCGTCAGATTTCGCAATTTACGATATCATCCGCGTTATTTATTTAGTATATTTGAGATGCATTTGAGGCCCTTAAAGGCCTTGAAGTCAGGCCAGTAAGATTGAGTCCTAATACGTGAAAATCCGATTACTAGATCAAAAGTTATTCACGGTGATCCGTTTTTTTCACTTTGCGCACTGTACACACAACTTAATATATAAAGTTCCAGCAAAGTTACTAGTATCATACCTATTGCTGAGCGAATAATAATTGAAAAAAAATCTAAATTAAATATAGATATTCTAATTCAGTACAGTTGGAAGACAACTTAATTATTAAAAACTTATGTAAATATGTTATAAAAAATATACTTTATATATAAAATACTTATGTTAAAAAAATTATGTAAATATTATATCTCCCAATCATAAAAGACATGATAATTGTGTCTCTTGGTAATAAGAACATTTCAACAACTTCAGAGCACTCTTGAGATTTAATTGCATAGCTTTCATCAGACCACAGAAATATGAAGACATTCAAATTTGTTAGAAACACATCATTTTTAAAAGTAAATACTGCATTAGAAGCTCTTATCTTTGAATTTTCTTTTTTTCAAACCGTCTTTTCCCACGGAAAATCATCAGAAACGTTTTGTAATACTTTCTTTAAAAGAAAGCTAAAAATTTCATAACACGGTGTTTTTTCTCCCAACAAAGATTTAATGAAACTTTTTGAGTCACGAACCGCTTATCTGTTTCTTGGTCAGATTATGTAACATGGTACCTTTAAAGATTTCGCTGATATTTGGCGATTTTAACGGAGATGCCAATAGTTTATTCAATGATATTGCATACGCTAAGCAGCTTTGCAATCACGGAGACATCAAATCTCCCATTTAAAATACGCCGACATGCATATTTCTCCAAATTTGTAAATGCAGAGAGAGACTTATTGCTTGGCGTGATTTTGTCAAGCAGATAATAAATTCTTTTTAGATCATCAAAAGCTTCTCTTTCACACTGTTAATTTTTAAATTCGATTTGAATAGTACATTGAAGTAAATAAGGCTTAACAATAAAGATACTAAGAATTCTTTGGTGGGCTTGGGTGAGCAGCGTTGCAGTCAATAGTTGATGACCCCAATTGGGGCGAATTTTTCTAAGGTTTTTAACACTCATCACCTCGGCTAAAATCTCCAGTCTGTCTGTTTTGCTCGAAAGTTTTATTTCGTGAAGTTAAGGGACGGTTTTTCCACAAGGCAGCACAAATAAAGGTTTGAAACATACTTCCATTCCTTTAGATATTCACAGGCGTCAGGTAAGCAAACTAATTCATGATATTCAACGTTAGAAGTTTCATGTTGGAAAAGAACAACATAAAGAACTCGACGAACAAAACGATTGCACTTGGAGCTATCGTGCTCGTGGTGGTGATCTCCTACTTGAGGAGAATGGAAAATTCGGTGCAAATTCACCACGTTTAAATAATAAGATGGATATTTCCGCTGGTATGATTCAATATATATTCGTTGGGAAATTTCATACCACATGAAGTGACAAGTTTTGAGTGTAAAATTGATTTGGTAACAAGCGAAGGGCTATTTTTTTCAAATAAATATGATAAATCAAAATTTTCTACCCGATAGGAATTCGAGGAGTGCTCTAACAATATTCTGAACTTCTCTCGGTTTTCTGTGTGGATATAATGCAACAACTGTTCGACAGCTTCATTGTATTTACAGTTGCTGAGCCATTTCAGAATTTGTGGTATTTTCTGTTCCTGTACAGGATAAACATGCTTGCGGTATTGCTTTTATTTTGTTGCATTTCAAATAATCATTGCCAGCAATACAAGCCAGAAGTGGTAAAATGCTTTTATTCACTAACGGATCATGTACTTAAATGACAGAAATGTACTTAAATGATAAATTTCGCTCGTTAAATATTTTATACTCTTGTCTTCTGATGTCTGTACTAGAAAGTGACTAAAACTAGAGAGTTTTATGTAACCACTTATGACATCGAATATGAAAAAAATCACCATCGTCGCTAAGAACGGGGGCAGTTAAAATGGTTCGCCAGAGCTGCTATTTGAGCATCACTGTCCTACTCACACTGTGTGATGATGAGATGACAAGATTTAAAAGAATATTTTTGAAATCTTCGTTTGCATTTGTTGGAAGAAAGGGAGGAGTACTTTTTCCTGTGGCAGATGCTTGTTCCACTCGAATGATTTGGTCCTTCCATCAGAGTTGGAAATGTTAGATCGGATTTACCGAGACCACCACCATCAATGACAACTGGCTCTTTAAAGGTTACACTGTTTAAAAGTTAAAAAATAAGACTTTGATTTGGTGCACATATCAGAGTTCAAAAAATACTGTTACATGCCCTAATAGTGTCGATATTATTTAATAATAATATCAAATTTATTACTATCGACAAGTGCAGGCCCTTCACTATGACACTTTAAAACTGTACTGCAAACTTTTATATTATTATCTTATGTAAGATAGGTTGAACTCCGACCCACCCCAGGGGGGTATACGGAGATAAAAGTAAAATTATTACAATAAATTTCTCTAAAACCAAAATTACAGTAAAATTTTGCCAAATGACAGTGGTGGTGATCAGTTAAAAAGGGATTAAAAATAACACTTGACAATTAAAAACATGTGTTAAAGGCAATGAAACCCAATAGCGCCGGTGTAAATGTCGAGAATTAAATGATTATAATAATAAGGAAACAAGAGATTAAAAAAAATTCTCAAAACTAAAATCAATGAAAGCTAAAAGTCCAAATAGTAAATGTCTAAAAGTAAAAGTCTGACTAGAAGTCTATGAAGTCTAAAATCAAAAGTAGAAAAAAATTCAAAATGTAAGGCTAAAAGTTGATTAGTAAAAATTAACGATGACATGCTCTATTGTTGGTTCATGACTGGGGTCAGTTGATCTGGAGCTAGAATGTTCTCAAGGGTTTGTTTATTATCTTATGTAAAGCGATTGGGGCAATATTTTTTTCTTACTTTCTTCTCTCTTCTCAAATGGCATCTTGGTGCTTTTCGTTAAAATTTGTGGAGCAGTAAATTAGTATTTACATTATTTCTGATTGGATATTGAAAATACCGATTACTCCTCTTCTTTTTTCTGAGGATATTATTTTTAGGATATTTCTCACCCTCACGTGTCTCTCTAATGTACTCATCGAGATATATTTGAGTAAAAAACAAATGCTCGATCGTACATGTAGAGAATGTCAGACATGTAGACAATGGATATGTCAGATGATATGATATTTGAGAGCCATGGTCTATATTCTTCTCATTTTGCTGTTAGTGACAAACTTTATCGATGTAACTCTGTATACCTTTGCATTAAAAAAAACTCAAAACTGCTATGGGCATAGCTTTTTTTCTCTTAAAATATTACATTTCGACAAAAGTATCGGTAAATAAGGTGTAATTAGCTCGTAATCACTGACGTTTTGAGTAGTAATTGATTAAAGAGTAATACAATAAAATGAAATGATCGGAATTAATAAGATCTACAAGAGAAAATGTCTTTATTCTGGTTCTTAATTATTTAAAAGCAATTCAATGTCTGAAAAAATCATAATAATAAACACATATGTAGCTAAGTTTTGTTCGGTTTTGTGTAATAAAAAAACAGTTATAAATATTTTTAAAGATACATTACATATAAGTATATTAATAATACACTGCAAAAATTTTTAAAACAAAGTTGCCACCCATTTTAGTATTGTAGTAGCACTATAACAGTCACATTTTTATATACTTTTTCACTGCTATAGCATTATATATTCATTTTTTTCATCCTCATGAGTATCGATTTCATCTTTTAGTTCTAAAAACCTTTTGTTTAAAAAACAATCACATTTTTAGTAGCATATTCACATTAATTCTTTAAAACAATTGTTATTTTGCCAATTATAATTGTTTAATCTATAACCACAGGTCTCTAATTAATGTACTTAGCTTACCCTAACACCAAAAGCTTTTACAGATTATGAATTTTAATTCTTTATACAATATCTTTAGTTGAAAACAAACTTATTAATTAATAATTTCTGGTGTCGACATTTGACATTATTTAATGCCGAATGTCAAACCAGCCAATTTTACAAGTTTGATTCCGATTCCATTGCGTGTTGAGATGTATATTTCGACAGGAAGTATGCAATATATATATATATA
>NC_092206.1:98874613-98899228 GCF_043381705.1 Parasteatoda tepidariorum
ATATAGTGTAGAATTAAAGGGATCTTAAAACTAAACCTAAAATGAATTGTATTTTAATCGTAAATTAGCCCTTTTAAAAGAAAATAACTTTAAATAATTTCTTTAGCATAATAAAAGCATCTTTTTGCGAATATATTATCGTTAATTAGTTAGGAATGTACTCTTTATTTATAAAATGAATCCATACTTATGAAAGTAATAATAACTATAGGCTCCTTGTGAAAAAAGTGCGCACTTGTTTAATGAAATTGAATCTGTAAAATTGTCTTCAGGAGCATGAACAGAGATCATAAACGGAAGAATTCAGCAAATTAAATCTCTCAGAGACCTAATGATTACTACCAGTTTCTATCAATTAAGAAATTTTTTTGTATCTCTTCAACAAATAAATTAAATCAAGCAATAAATAAATTAAATCCATCAATAAATAAATAAATAAATTAAATCCATCAATAAATCCCTAAATAAATTAAATCAATTAAATATCAATAAATAATCTCTCAGTGACCTTACGAGTTGTCATTCACCAGTTTTCATCAATTAATGACTTCTCTGTATCTCATCAGGCTCAACTGGCGTGATGTATTTTAATTGCTAGATCGAAATTTGACAAACCAGGTTTGGCACTGGTCAATACATCTTCTCCATTCACATTCGATAGTTTCGTTCATCCTTGAATAGCATTTTTAATTTTTAGACTGTAAAAAAAAGTAAATTATGCGGATTGACTTTTCATATTTGAAGGGCACCCACCAACCATTGTTGCCTAGATTCAATCGAACTTTTTCACACACAAGACTTTTCATATTAGCTTACAAAATGTTATTTTACAATTATGTGGCTTATGATTGAAGTTGACTTTAAAATAATATAATTAAATCCTCTGTTGGTAAGAAATGAAATTACTTTTGGAACAACCCAATACATTGGAGTATTTTGAAATAGATTAAAAATCTTAATAAATGTGCTGATATTTTTCTTTTTCATTTCTTTAAAGAGAATGAAATTTTTTGTGAAAAATATTCAATTATATTTTATAATATTTGCTAAATTATATAATATAAGGATGAATTAAAATATCTTGCATTTCAATTAAATTTCGTCAAAAACATAAAATAAACTGGAAAAAAAAAGAGATAAAGATTCTCTCGTTTTATTGTATTATTTCAATTATCATCGTAAGTAGCTATTGCTATTTACTTAGTTATAAATAGTCTCCTACTTAGTAACAGTACTTAAATCTTTTTTAATAGTTAATGGTAATTTGATTCACGTTTCGAAATAAACCAGTAATGCTCATAGTAATTTAATTAAGCATTTCCTAAAAGTTTATATAAGTAAGAATTCTTTATTTCTTCAGCTTGTTCATTATTTTCAGTATTTTTCTTAGAAATTTTGCAAAAGTAACGAAATTGAAAAATATTATGTTTTTTTTCCCACTTGTATTTTGAAATTTTCTTTTGGTATATACACTTAAATTAATTGATTCATTTCAAATCTAGCTAGTGTTGCAGCTTGATGAGGTTAGAGAAGTAAAAAAAATATTTAAAAACATATTACTTTTAAATTTTTTATTTCAGAAAGAAATCTTTTTCATAAGAAATTTTCTTTCTTTATTATTTTTTTTTAATGTTGACGTTAAACAGCCGATCCATATTCTATTCGTTGCTGCATCAATGGTTCAACTTGGTAGCTTTTTAATTTGAACCCGACTCTGAAGACAAGAGAACTATCGAATCAAACACTATTGCAAACTCGCCTTCACGGACAACTTCTGAATGAAATTAATCCGTACTTTACTGAGAACGTTATAGTGAGAGGAGAACCGCAGCACCCTCTCATGGTTAGTTTGTTTGTTTGAGGACTCTAGCCCAGCATCCGACTGTCACTTTGGATATTTTTTCTCAGTACTGCGTTCTAATATGTATATGAAATTATAAGCTATCCCTAATGAAATGAATAGAATGTAATTCTTCCATAAAATAAACGAATTGAAAATCCTTTGTATACCTACATTTTTTTTTAATTGTTTGGCCCCTATTCTATTCATTGTTCCCTGACAATTCAAGCAAAGTCTTAATTTTTCAAAATACAAAATCCAACTTTGTAAGTATGTTTTTAAGTATGTATGTTTAAGTAAGTATGTTTTATGTAAGTATGTATGTAAATTTATGTATTTGATATTATTTTCATGAATTATGCACATAATACCATTTCATGTGAATTGTTTTTTTTTATTAAGTGGCAGAAATTAAACATTCATCCTGTAGCTTAGTCATTTTACAATTGGCTTAGAGGACGGGGAAATTTTTTGATTAAAGCATAGAGACATCCGCACTTTACGTTAAATTTAGTCTATTATGGCAATGTAATTCCTATCCATGATTTTTAATAGAAAACATTTCATTCGATAATCATATTTTATCAGGTAATCACAAGCTAGGACAGGTAATATGTCAAGATATTCATATCACGTTTAAATTTGCAGTACCAGTTAATTTCAGTGAACCCTTATTGGTATCAAAAGTTAATACATACGTACAGAGTTTGAAACCTATGTTAATCTTAGGAAAGAAATATTGAACATCA
Organism: Parasteatoda tepidariorum; assembly: GCF_043381705.1. Taxonomy (NCBI): domain Eukaryota; kingdom Metazoa; phylum Arthropoda; class Arachnida; order Araneae; family Theridiidae; genus Parasteatoda; species Parasteatoda tepidariorum. The sequence continues at coordinate 98,877,203 of NC_092206.1, forward strand.
TTTAGTTAGCATACAAGTTTTGTTTCTATGACGATTCTTAGCAATCTCAATCTAGTTTTTTAATTGAACAAAATGTTTTATCAAGCCATTGTCTTAAATTAAGTCATTATCTTAACTTTTAAATAATTGAAAAAAAAGTGTAAAGTTATGATTGATTTGAAAAAAAAGAAAAAAAAAAAGCCAAATGCTTGTAATTTAACAAATTTCAGCAAATTTAGCAAACTGTTAATTGACACGGTTATAATAAAAATTTTCCTAACTCAATTTGGGGAGTATACACCAATACGGCCAATAAAAATGGATCGACAACAACTCGAACTTCCTGGATTTGAAACCAGTCAGAGCCTAGGAGCAACTTTTTCGAACTTTCTCTACATTGATAATTCATAATAGTATATTACTGGCATTTAAACCAATGAATAATAATTGTATAACGATTAATAAGGTCAGACACCGATTTAATTTACTTTATCTTACAATGTAACGCAGAATTACGTTATTCTGCCGACCGGCCTGTGTGGGGGTTAGGGGACTACCCCTTGCATCAGAAAGGTTCTGAGTTCGAATCCCGGACAAGGCATGGATGTTCATTCCTTCTCTGTACTATCTTTCCTTACTGTGGGAGCAACGTTGGCCCACCTAATAGGGTGTCCCTAAAAGAGTGTCCAGCAAATCTGCCCTTCAGGTGTCGGTATGACCTAGGTCATTATCCAGGTGGGCATTGGAAAAAAAATTACGCTATTCTAACAATATAACAATAGTAATAAAAGCAATCCTCTTAAACTTTTAATTTAGAAAACAAACAAAATCAAAAACGTAATAATTACAGTACAGGTAAATACTTCTAAATTAAGGATGCAAAAATACAGATAGGAAAACAACACTTTTATGACTTACATGCTGACGACAACCAAACCTATATGAAAATTAATGCGGGAAAACTGAATTCTACCATGTGATTTTCCGGCCAATAAAAATGCAACGACAACAACGGAAAGCTGCTACATCATCATAAGATTTTTATGTATAGTAAGACGCATATACCTTTAAAACCCTTTATTACATTTTGGAGGGAATAAAAAAAAGTATTTCCTAATTATGAATAATAGTTATGGAATATAATTTGATCGCTTGTAAAATTACGACCCGACATAAAAATATTTGAATCGCTCTTTTGAGAAACTAATGCATACATAAAAATAAAAATCTGAGTTTAGCGAACAATTTATTCGTAATTACACCATTTAACTTTTATCGTTAGATTTTAGAACGGAGAGATTATTACAGACAGTAAAGAGAAAATTGAAATTTGCATTAATTGATGGGATTATTCAAAGCATATTTAGAATAAAAACTTCGAACTTTTTTTGAACTAAGAATAAACTAGTAAGAAAAAGGATTAACAAATTTTACATTAAAAATAATAGCATTTAATGATGTAAAGTGATTTCGTAATAAACTTAAAAAAAACTAGAGAAAAGATATTTCTAACTGTTATAGAAGTACTTTAAAACGTGTTCTCAATTTGACACAAAATAATTGTTAAATATTGGTAAAAATTATTATAGCTGTTCTTAGTTATTATATTAAGTTATAATAGATGTTAGCTGTAAACATAAGAGTTTTTTGCCTACGATTTTTCTATTGTTATTAACATTTATTTTTATATTTGGTTTTTAAGCTAAAAGTGTCCTTTAAAATTATTAGGACTCCTACTATATACGAATATACACTATCTGCCGAAAACTATTCGAGTACGGCCTGATGTAATAAATAATAAATAATATTCAATGGATTAATTGAATGTTAAATTCAGATTTGTGAGAAAATATCAAATTTTTAATTACTTTCAATTTTAAATAGAATAATGAAAATGCCTTACGTTCACTTTATAAATGCTATATTTAATTATTAAGAAATATAAAAGCTAAAAAAAAATCTATACATTGCCTGCTAAAATTATGATTACAGTTTAAGAAGTTATTGTCTTTGCGAGTATCTGAAACAAAAATGACATTTGAAAAGTTGCTAGTTTAAAAGGAAAAAGCAAAATGTTTAAAATTAGATTCCTCTAAAAAGTCAGATATATAACATTCGACTTTTCAGGAACTAAACGACCGATTTTGCTCAATTTTGTATTTTGCCACGTAAAATTACATTCTTTAAACTGTTACAAGAAATTGTATACCTTACAATTCCAAAGTTCTTCGACCAATATTAAGTAAAATAATAAAAAATAATAAATATTTCCTAAACGTTATTTTTTGCATGGAATTATCTTTGGAGAAAAGAATTTTATAATTGAGTGCAAAATTTTTTTCAATTCGCTTTGAAGGTTTTCGAGATATAGCGAAGTACGCAAAAAATAAAATTAGCATTAAGTGGTCAAAACTTTGGACCACTCGCCTGGCCAAACTATTCGGACCCTATTTCCCAGATTGCGGCTGCTTCCTATATTTTGGGATCAGAAATCCAAATTCGTCGAAAAAAGTTATGTTTATGCAGAGAAAGTAGGTTCTTGTGTCTAATTTCATTACTTAAAATATGTCATAATTCATTTAAATAATTTCATAATTTAAATTATCTGAACTTATTAATTAGCATATTTGAGGTCATCCCCTCAAGCCATTAAGATTGAGTTCTAGAACGTGCAGATCCAATCATTAGATCAAAAGTTATTCAGAGTGGCCCGTTTTTTTTGCACACAGTACATGTTGATTCAAAATGAGCTCTTTCAACTTAATTTATGAGTGTTTTCAGGACAATTTTAGAGAATGTATTATTAATTTAAGTAAAGATTTAAAAAAAACTGAAAATTTGGAAAACTTAAGAGTAATTTGCCCTTAAGAACTTTTCTAAAACATAAAATTATAATATTTTTTACAAGAATAATTAATGATTAATGTTAAATTTTTTTTAAATTTACTACTTCTTAATGAATCCTACTGAACTTAATTATCCTTATTTATCGATTGTTAATTTTATACGAAGATATTTAAGAAAAAAAAGGTTTTAAGATTACAAAAGCTTTTTTTATTTAACATGTATACTTATAATTTTTTTTCGTTCCAGTTTTTTCGCTTCATTTTTTTAAAAAAACTTATTAAATGCATCACAAAGAGGAGATGGCAAAAGATTTCTTATTTCATAAACTTTTTCACTTAAGTTTTCGCTAAATTTCATAAGAAGTCATAATCTAATTAAATATTAAAATTCCAAAGTACTAAAAAGATTATATACTTCTTTATTTTTTATAAACTTTTTAACTATACAATTCATCAAAATGGAAAAAAAACTTACTTTTTTAATATTTAAAACACTACAGTGAATTATGCTTTTTAAAATTTTTTTTCCAAGCAGTTAAAAGTGAAGTATCATAATTCTTTTCGTTAACTTATAAAATTTGCCTGAATTGTTTAATTAATTAGTTCTAGTATTTTGCGAAAATAATAACTTTTTTTGATACACAAGGAATCTATATTTTTACACACTTATATTAAATAGTATATACTACTCTGCCGTGCAATTGAAAAATTAACGTAAGCGACAAAAAATTCAAAATTGAGATTTTTATATATTTGGAATATTTGTACAATAAGTAAAAAATTGCAAAAGATTTTTTTTAACTAAATTTTGTTAGGTCAGTTTTTCGAATTCCCATTTTATCGTTTATAGCAATAGAAATAGAAAAAAAAATAGTTGTCAAGCCACTTTGTTCGAAATCTACCATGAGACACTAACATTGTGTTTTGAATCGCACGGCAGTATTATACCTAAATTTATCAAATTTATTTTTCTTTATCAAGAACTTATGGTTTTTTTGTGAAACAAAGACAAGTTATAAAATTTTTCGATCAGTCTCGGATTTTACTTTCAGAACAATAAAATAACAAATTGTATTTTAAAATAGAGCCATTTTTATTACATATTAAGATTTCACCACATACTTTTGTCGATTATAAGACACAAAAGTTAAAAAAAACTACTATAAAGGTAAAACATCCAAGTACCAAGTGTAACCTTATACACCATACGTTCTACAATCAAGTAGCTAAGCTACTTGCAGGGTCTCCCTAGCCGGATAGATCATTACTGACGCACCGGACGAAGTACCCTGGTTCTCTAGGTTGGGGGTAGGGTTGACATCCCCCTTGAAAAACTATCTTATTTAGAAATATCAAGCAGTTAAGAATGAAAGGAACCGATCCAAATAACCTGGAATGAAAATGGACAAAATTATTGGTGCATGGAATACACAATCTCCTTATAAGCACGGTGCATTTAGAAATCTCGATGATTTTTTTGGTGTTGATGAATATGACATTGACGTCCTGCAAGAAATCGACTAGGGGGATAAGGAATTTCATATAAATAAGGAAAACTGGAAGAGCCTTGATAGTGGATCGAGTCAGTTGGAAAAGACTCCTTCGGACGATATTAGCCTGTAATAAGCTGTACTGTCTTGGAAGAAGAAGAAGATTCTATAATAGATTCAACATCTTTATTACATACATATTTAGAACCCTATTCATAAATGAAGTTGAAAAAATATACACACATTGATGCTCGAAAATTAAAATTCAAACCATGGAAAAATTTATTTAAAAATTAGGTAATCACGAAGGAGGGAGGTTAAACACACGAAAACCTGCTCAATTGCTGGAAAAAATTGAGAAGAGGAGAACTTTGACTGTCTGAAACATATTGGAGTTTTATCAGGCTGTTGATATTGTTTTCAAGTTTTCGGACCAGCTTTCCTTAATGGTACTCTTATTATATTTTTATTTCAATAAATTTTGATTAATGTTTTTGTTTCTTCCTAACTTAATTAAATATTAATTTGCGAACCCCAACGTTGCATTTTTTTAATGTATATATTTGAGGATAATTGCAAATTCCCATATCGAGAGATTTAGGGAGGGTTGGAAAATTTTTTTACAAAATATTTCTTATTATTTTATACTGATAAAATATTGCAATTATTAATGTCTTAAAAACTTTAAAATATTTAAAAAATTGTAAATTTGTTGGTGAAAACATAAATTTTGCTTTTCAAATGATACAAAATAGCTAAGGAAAAAGAAGTCAATCTTTTTGCACGCTACGAACTTTTTTTAAAAACGAAAAAAGAAATCAGACATAATTTAAAAAAACAAACATAGTTAAAAAAAACAAAGAAAGTTCGAATATGAAAAAATAAAATTAACCACGAGCAACTATTTCCGTTACAGAAGAATTTTTCCAGCTGTTTCAGCTACATGGAACCAACCATTCCTGCTGCATAAATTCGGCTACAAATGCAGAGTGCTCCGAAATCACTGATTTATATTTCGGCAAAAAGAAACAAAATCAAAAAAAAAAAAAAAAAAAAAAAAAAAAAACAATTGCTCGTATCAATAGTGAAGGCGAGATGAAAAACATCAAAACAGTTTTATTGACGGAATTTTTTTTAAAAATGCTTTTTAAGTCCTCTTTACTTGACCATCAAATAAGCTTTTGATGGCTTGCCTTTCTCAACTGGGATTTGTTAGCTTTCTATAGTGTTTTTCGCTTTTGCCTCGCTTAAATATTTATTTGCCCTTCCTAGTTTACACTTTAGGTTCTAAAAACACATATGAAGGGCGAACATTACGGAACACCATGCATTTATAATTTTTATATTTGAAAGTCAATCATTAAATTTTTTTTCTGCTATCTAACAGATTTAATATTATGTGTACTCCATCTCTTCTGTCTGTTTTGTTCTGAGAATAAAGCACTCTCTTCTTCATAAGGTAACCTATGTTCAAATCCTGGCGTATACTCAATTGTATGTTGCATCCGGTTCGCGCGGATCTCAGTGCTAACGCAAAATACTCACTGCAGTCTTGGAAGGGTTTCGATGTTTTCCTGTCCATGTAACGCAAATGCGAGCTCGTCCTGTCAGAAATTTCAGGATTGACACTTCAATATCAGCGCCAGCAGAATAGAATAAACAGCTCGCTAAGTAATGCTGATTTAATTTCACTTATAGATTTGCACTATTTTTCACTTTGTTTAACAGTTTCTTTGTTTAATTTAGACTTTTGAAAATTTGTTACGCGACATCGTAAAACTATACCTCTTCTGCAATTGATTGTTTTAAAATAATAGATTAAAGATTTTTCGTGCAACATGACTTGAAATAATAATATCATGCTATGAGATCCGTGATAGCTCAGGTGATAGAGCACTCGCTTTCCAATGAGGTGAACCGGATTCGAATCTCAGCGTTGGCTGGTCGATTCAAATTCTGCACCCGACTCGCACCGACCACAGTGCTGACGTAAAATATCCTCAGTGGTAGACGGATTATGGGTTAGAGTCCCCTTGCCGCCGGGATGACCGTGAGAGGTTTTCGTGGTTTTCCTTTCAATGTTACGCAAATGCGGGTTAGTTCCATCAAAAATTCCTCCACGAAGGCCAATACTTGATCCAAGAGTTCCCTTGTCTTCTGGATTGGATTCAAAATTACAAGGTTGCGGAGTTATAGTGTTAGTCGTAAACCCAACATTGAGTCGACTGTTCCACGATGGTCTTAAAAACTGCACGCTATGCAATATTGCAATTTGAGAAAATTTATTTCTATTTTTAATAAAATGCATATTAAATTCTGTTTTCTTTGCTTTCTGTATGCCTTTCTTTCTTTTCTTCTGTTTTGGAGCATTCAATGTTAAATTATTGCGAGATTAAATTTTTACAAGACTTAAATTACCTTATTTTTTCGAAATAAAATGAAATCTCTACTGTGTATAACTTTCATTAACGCTTTTGAATTTATCAATGATGTCTGATAATATAAAAATATATTATTTTGAAAACTTCACATTGCCATTAAAAGTTTTCAAAATATCCTTTAAACATGGTTTAGCTTTTAACTTCCTCGATTTAATTTCATTATAAATATTTTTGTTTTCTAAAATAAAAAACCCAATAGTTTTCAAAACCTAACCTGAAAATAAATATTTGCTCAGAAATAATTTCGGTCCAGTATTATTGGTTTATAAAAAAGATCAGTTAGAAGACTCTTTTTAACCATTACATTTTTAACTTTATAAAAAGAATTAAAGAGAAAAAATATATATATATCACAATTATTTTCCCCACTGTCGTTGCGTGATTTTTTGCCAACATTTCTTTCCACTAATGTCTTCTATCTTCGTCTGGACGCCATTTCGTTTTTCCAATTTACTTTACCGGAGAAAATAGTACTTGACTTTTCTGAAACTTTTTAGTTTAATTTGGTTAATTTACGTTTACCTTTCCTTCAGTTATTGTGGCTAGAGACGTACTTTTGAAGTTTCTTTAATTGAGTTTTTTTTTCCTTCGTTTACATTTTCTTTCGGATGTACTTTGATTCAAACTTTATGTACCTGATTTATTTTAGTATCCTAAAAATAAATCATGTCTCCTTTTTTTTGCTGTTTGGTTTACGCTTTTCAAGTATTGATTCTATCATTTTCCAAAAGTTTTATTTTTGTTGAGGGCGCCACAGAACAGTTTTTTTTCTCAAAAAAGTCCTTATTGGTGTTTTTTCTAACTCTTAAAGCAAAATTTAAAAGGAAAGTATAAAAACGAATTGTTGAGAAATTACAAATACCACTGGTAAATTTTTAAATTTAAATAGAAATACAATAGGGCAGCGTTTCTCAACCTTTCAGTATTCGCTGCCCACTTTTCAATCATAATTTTCATCGCGCCCCCGCTCTTACAATATGTACTAAAACAATAATGTATATTGAGTATTTGGAATTCTGTTTTTAAATTATTTTTAACTAACTGCCAAAACAAAAGCAAAAGCGAGCCAACGTTGGGAAGAAATCCCATCTTGAATTTTGCTAAGGGGACGGTGAACAGATGCTAAGACAATGAAAGCGAGGAAAATTTAAATATTTTATTTGAAATGAAAGCCAAACAGGGAGTAACGTTAAAATAATATGAAAGTAGAAAAAATCATTAATGAAAATTAACCTAGACGGGGTGAGCTAAATTTAGAAACAGAGAATACATTTTTTTGAATAATAAAAGAAATAAAGCAGAAGTTTGACTGAACAATAAAAAAAAGTAATGTTTGTGGAATGGAATCTACACCACCGATGGCGTCTCGAACATATAGAGAGGAAATGTTTTCTCAAAGGAAGAAGGAAAATGTTCGATAACGCAAGTTTCAAATGATACTATTGCTCGTCGAATTGGTGATATAGCTGAAAATGTACAGTGTCATCATTTCCCTAAGTTGCGTGAAGAATTATTTTCAATACAGCTCGATGAAGCAACCGATAGTAATAGAGATACTCATCTAATTGCCTGTGTTCGATTTTGTGATAATATGTCAGCGGATATCAATTCCGCATCTGGCTGGCACCGACCACAGTGCTGACGTGAAATATCCTCAGTGGTAGACGGATCATGGGTTAGAGTCCCCTTGCCGTCAGACTAACAGTGGTAGGCTCTCTTGGTCCTCCTCTCCATGTCCTCTACGAAGGCAAATTTTTCCCAATACTCGATCCAAGGGACTCCTCTGGAGTTCCCTTGCTTTCTGGATTGGGTTCAAAATTACAAGGCTACGGAGTTGAAGTCGGCTGTTCAACGACGGTTATAAAATAAAATAAAATAAAATGTCAGTAGTAGAATAGCTACTTTTCTGCAAACCAATAGAACTCAAAACAACAGCATACACATTATTTGATATTTTAAATGATTTTGTATACGAGGCAACAAATTGCGTTGGAATATGCACCGATGGTGCTCGTTCAATGTCAGGAAGATTGCAAAGTATACTAACACTTGTAAAACAAAAATCGGCTCAGTGCGTCTGGACGCATTGCATGAACCACAGAGAAGCTTGGGCTACGAAAGAAATGAGTCCTGGTCTGAATATTGTGTTAACTACGGTTATAACCGTAGTAAGTTACATAAAAATGAGACCCCTGAAATCGAGAATCTTTTCCGCACTTTGTAAAGACATGGGTTCAGTACATTCAGCGTTACTATTTTAATACGAGGCAAGATGGTTATCACGTGGAAATTTTTGCAACGTGTTTATGAATTAAGGAAAGAAATCGCCTTTTTCCTAGAAGAAGAAAACAGATCGGAAGCCGAGAATTTTGGGGATGATTTATTTGTGATGAGATTGAGCTACTTAACAGACGCATTCAAGAAATTAAATAACTTGAATCTTCTACTCCAAGGAGTAAATACGCATATGTTGGATATGAGTGATAAAGTTAATGCTTTTTGTAGAAAATTGGAATTGTGGAGCAGAGATTTAAAGCAAAAAAGTGGGACAATATTTGCAAATGTGAATGATTGTACTAAAACTTACTAGGCTAAAGAAGAACATCTAAAATTTGCTTTTGTAACCTTTGAAAATTATTTTGCCTTGCTGTCAAATAATTAAAAAGAATTTTCTTGCTGACGACAAACTGATAGCAAGTTAAGAGTGTGTTAGGGATCCATTTCATAAGACTCCCGAAGGACTCTCAACTGATGAGGAAGAAAAATTCATAGACTTCACGACAAGTGGCGCAATCAAAAGACAATATGTTTGATTCTGGTATTTTCTTAAATTGGGTATTTTTATACTAGTTACGGGTTAGGTGAGCGTCGGCCGAAGACTCTCCGTATAGTAAATGGTGACTGATGCACTCTAAATCTGTCGAGTCGCAAAGTCCTCCATGTTCCCACGACAAATCAATACCTCCGGGGGTACTGATCCAGGAGTTTCCTTGTCTTCTGGATGGGGTTCAAAACTACAAGACTAAGGAGTTGAACATAAGTAGTCGTAAACCCAAAATTGGGTCGGTTGCTTAAAGACGGTTATAAAATAAAATAAAATATGGCTAGTTAACTCTTACTTACTAGTTATGGTTAGTGAACTCTTTTGAAAGAATTAAATCAGTAATTCTTGATTTATTGTTATGAGTTAACTCAAAAGAATCGCTAGTGACGTCACACAAGAACTATCAATGTAAATGATATATATAAAAAATGTTTGCCAGTCCAAGTGTCTTTTCTAAAGATGATTTGAGTAAGAGAAAAAGTGATTTCAATATATGGGCCACCTTATGGGCAAAAACTTCGATTGTGAAATTGTACTATAGAATAAAGGAAATTTTATTTTACAATTAAAACTATATGTGATGTGTATTAGAGGTAAATGTAAGATTTTGCAAAAAAAAAAAAAACTTCAGCCACACAGACTTAATCAGAAAATTAGGAAAAATCCTCAAAGCTTAGCCATGGCCACCTTTTGCTCACCCACCCTAAGTTTTGATATCATAAGTTTTTTTTACTTTAATAAGTCATCAAATAAGTCGAAATGTATTTTGTTTTCTATGCTTAAATGTGCTTTCTTTTAAGTCGGTTAATCAATTTTCTTAAATAATATTTTCTCTTGGATATTTTCGCTCCACCCCTCTAGTGTGCTCGCGTTGGGTGCCATTCCTCTAGTGTGCCCACAGGTTGAGAATCGCTGCAATAAGGACTTGAACATTTTCTTAAATGAACCAGCTGCAAGCCGAAACATGATAGAATACTACGTACTTTATATTTGTATGCAGTTATTTTCAGCATAATGTATAAACTGAAGTAAAATAACTTCTTCGTATTTATTGGTGAAATTTCCACAAATTTTGTGTACTGATGCTTTATCCTAAATAAATAAAGCGTTAATGTACTAAGCGCAACATAACAAAAATTGAATAGGCTGAATAACTTTTGACCTAATGATCGGGATTTTGCATACTAAGACTCGATTGTAATGTTTCCAGTGCTTGACCTCAAATACACTAATTAATTATTACAGATGAAATTTTAAAATAACGATATTAGATAAAATTCTGGTGCTGAAAAGTCTTTCTGAGAATAAACATACTTTTTTTTCGACGGTTTCAGACGATCTTAAAAATATGGGGGAAGGGGTAGCTTCAATATGGAAAATATTATCTCAAATAGTTTGGTCATGAAAGTGGTCGAAAATTTGGATCCCTTATTTTTTGGGGTATTTCGCCATATCTCCAGAAACTTTTAAGAGAATTTAAAGCTTTTTGAACACAATTATTAAACTCATTTATCTAAAGGCAATTTCTTTCAAAAAAAATAATTTTTAATGTCTATTTTTATTTTTTAAAATTTTTTAATAAAGTTCGAGAAATTTTTGAGTTGCATGGTTTACAATTTTTTTAATATTATTTTAAAGAATGTCATGAGTGATACAAGAGTGAGATCAAAAGTGAGATAATACAAAATTTGAACGTAATCAGACGAATATTTCTCGAGACATCAAATCTTAAACCTTCTTAACGTTTGTTAACTCTGGAATGAGTACACCGTTTGCGCTCAAATTTTCTTTTACCATTAAAATTACATTTTTTAAAATGATAAAATAAGTTGAATACCTTAACGATTCATAATGTTTCCGACCATCATTAAATAAAATGACAATAAAAAAATACTAAAAACATTTTTTTTGCGTGGAATTTTCCTTGGATGAATAAGCTTTATAATTGCATGCAAAATTTTTTGATTTAATTAAAAACTTTTCCATGTGTGGCGAAAGACGCAAAAAGTAAAACTAACGTTATGGGTTGAGGTTTTCGAACGCTTTTCAAACCAAACTATTAGAGCCATATACTGCGGCTTCCCCCTCCCCTAAATTTTGAAGGTTAAGAATCTAAATCTGTCAAAAAAACGTCGTGTTTATTCAGAGAAAGGCTGAAAGATCGTTTTTGTGACTGATTTCTCAACTTACAATATCGCTTATAATTATTAGTTGGCATATATAAGAGGTTACGACACCGAACCTAAAAGATTTAGTTCTTGCTCATAAAAACCCGATTATTAGATCAAAAATCATTCAGAATGGTTAAATTTTTACGTTTCGTTTTTTACTTAAAAAAGGTTTAAACAACAATTACAATTGTTTACATAAGGATAAAGTGTCAGTTTGTTGTCATCTCGCATGCTGCTAAACATCTGCAAACACAAAATTTGTTAGAAAAGGTTTATTAAACAACAATTACAATTGTTTATTAAACGATAAATTGTAAGTTTGTTGTCATCTCGCCTGCTGTTAAACATCTACAGAAGAAAAAGTTGTTAGAAAAGACGTGTGTTTTGAGTTGTGCAATAAAAATAATTATACTCTCATAATCTGTCAATTACATGAAACAATTTTATGATATTTAATTTCGATTCTCTTCTCTTCAATTACGATTAATTCAAATTTGTCTTAATGCTTTATCTGTGCCGAATGTATATTTGTTGTACAAATTAATTTTATTTCAGGAATTGTTGAGTGTAGACATTCTAAATGAGTTTTTCTTACCGTAAATAGTTTTTGTACAAATTATTTCACAGATTCTTATGCGTAATCTTATTGTAATTACAGAAATGTATTACACCAAAAGTAGTGTATAAGAACATTGCTGGTGTTTTATTAAGCTAAGAATGTTCTACTTTTGTTTGATTACATCAAGAACTTTGATTGTACCAAGAATTATCTCTGGCATTTCACCCCCTTTTTTGGTGTTAAATATACACACACATTTTTTTCAACAATAATTAGACCGAATGGAACACGAATATGCTTTTTCAAAAATTAGATTTCGTTACCTCAAAACAACTTTTTTCATATTTTCACACTCGAAAAATACTTCAATTTTCATAGAGTTTACTATAATTCTTGTCCACTAATTTGTGAAGCTAACATATATCGGTAATGAAGCCAAAAGTATTCAAATCATGACGTCTGTGGCTGTCAGTTCTTTAAAATTCAATTTGATTTAAAAAACCATTTATATAAATTTAAGATAATTAACGTCAATGTAGTTTGCAAATAATGAATATCTGTAATGTAGTAGATATATCGAATGTTTTCAAATCACGACTTCATTTAAAAACTACCTATAAACTTAATATAATTAACATCAATATACCCTACAACTAATGTATATCTGTATTGTAGTAGATATATTGACTGTTTTCAAATTACAACTTCATTTGAGAACTATCTATAATTTTAAGATAATAGGAATTATTTTGTAACTTAAAAATTGAAATTTTATTAATTGAATGAAGTCACTAAAATTATTTTCCCAACGTATTAATTAAAAAAAAAATACTATAAACAGGCTCGAAAGCGTTAGGAAAAGAATGAGAAATTCTCTTATGGTTTCTAAATTTATTAATCTCTTGGTAAAACAGTTTGAATGTGTGATTTGTGTATTTTGCTTCGAAATTCCATGCCGTTCAAATTTATTTCTTGAAATATTAGCCGAGAATTTCGACTCAAATTGTTATGTAAAATAAATTCTTTCCTAAAATTGTATTCGAGGTCCCAAGCGATTGATGGAACTTAAAAGGAAAAAAAAAAGAGAGTGCGAAATAAAATAAAGTGGGATTTTGCCATAAAAAGAAGAACGTTAAGACAGAATGGTTTATCTGTCTGTTTCACTTGTTTTCGATAAAAAGTTCTATTAGGGTATTCCCAGAGAATAAAGTACCGAGATAAAAACGTTATAGAGACTCTCGAAAAAAAAATCTTCAGTTTTACGACGCATCTCACCCTATCTTTAATTCTATTGTTCGTACGAATTGTAATAAAGTAGAGAATAAATATAGATTTGAAAACCAGTTTTAAAGTTATGTTCTTATCAAAGTGTTTGGTTAATTAATATGAGAGCAAGACTTAAAAAAAGACCTCCTAAATAGTTTAGAAATGCAACATTTATTTAATTATTATAATATTTACATCATTTAAAAAAAAGGAACATCTCTCTATTTTCTTACACAATCGCTAAATCGATTGTGTAATTTCTGTATTATCATATCCCTGTTCCTCATCATGCTATCGAGAAAGCATTAAACCTCGTCTTTCTCCTCGCTCTTGGAACAGAAACGTTAAAAGTCAGTGTGACATTGGGTCACCGATATTTTTTAAAAGTTCAACTTGCACACGCTTCCTCTTTCTTTCGCGCACCCACACTCCTGAAATGCACAAAATTCGTCTACGCCTGGTTGTCAGACTTTTTTTGACAGCACATGAGAGGTCGAAAGATTGGAGGTGTGGTATTGCGCACCTCGCCTTTGGGGCTATTAAATTAAAAAGGCAGGTTACACATCACGTGGAGACAGCTTGATTCTTGAAACTTGAGTTTTCAGACAGAAATTGGCAGGTGGTATATAAACCAAGGCATTCTATTCGACGATGCTTTAACATATTTTCTATATACTAAGAAGCACCAGTAAAAATTTAACTGTTTTTTGGCTCTTAGGTCAAAGTGTTATAACTCGAGGAATCATCTTGTTACCTTGCACCAAACAAACAAAAAAAACCGAAAAAGAAGCCTCAAATTCCTGTGGAAATTTATCGAGTTTGTTTATTTTGCATCGAGGCAAATGAAGGTCTCTTCCTTTGAAAGAATAAAGCTTCTCCACCTGTTGAAGTATATCTATCTAAACGTTTAACTCTTATATTACTTTCATTTATGACTCAGTCAGAGTAGGTCAACTTTAAGTCGGTTGAAATCACAATAGACGTAGACAAGTACTTTGAAGCACTGATTAAACCCAGAAGGACAACTTCCAACTGAAGTAAAAGAATGTTTATCCATATGTCACCCTCGATCCGGAACTCTCCCGCAACACTTTCCTTGAGAGATTTGCCACACATCCACCTTATAGGCCAGACATAGCATTCAATGACTACTACCTATTACCTAATTTGAAAGAATAATGGACGAACGTTAGAGACTGGAATGACATGGTCACATAAAAACTGTCACAGCGTCTGAAAGAATGCTTCGATCCATTTGCTAATTAAGCTGAAAATTGACGAAAATGGTTAAGATATTATAGAAACTAAACAAATGTTTTGGAGGGAAAAAGATAGTGATCAAGATTTCTATCTAATTATTTTTTTTCTTGTTTAGTTGATTAACTAATGAACTGATAAAACAAACTTAAACTTTCTTAAACGTTTAGTTTTGCAAAGACGGGCCAAATTTTTTTTATCTCACTTTAACGTAAATAGTAAAGCATTCCAATGTTGTAATGTAAGTCAGTGGGTTATGGATGTTAATTCCGTGACCAACGGCATGAATATAGCAATGTAGTCAGCATTAAGCACAATTCCATTTTTATCCTGTTTCCCAGACAAGCTAATACTCCAGCTTATTTAGAATATATGAACATGACTACATCAAAGGAATCTCTTTCCAAGTGTAATTCGATTTCTCCGAGCTGAGTACTGCAATTCACACGAAATTCATTGATGAATGAGTAATGTGTGTTCTGAAATTTTTGCACTTCACCATGTAAAATTACATTCTTTAAAATGTTGCAAAAAAGTGTATACTTTACAATTCAATTTTTTTTGTCTTGTATTAAATAAAATAATAAAAAATTATGAATATTAACTATAAGGTATTTTTCGCATGGAATTATCTGTGGATAACGGAATTTTATAAGTGCGTGCAAAATTTTTTTTAATTCTCCTAAAAAGTTCTTTAGATATGGGGAAGTGCGCAAAAAGTAAAATTAACTTTTAGGGGTCCAAACTTTGAGCCTCTCTCTTGCCCAAATTATGCGGATCATATTTTCCAGATTGCGACTATCCCCTATATTTTGGGGGTCATCATGGAAAAGGTATGTTTACTCAGAGAAAGTATGTTTTTGTGTATGATTTTATAACTTAAAATATCGTCTGCACTAATTAATTTGCATATTCGAGATAACCCTATCGAACCATAAAGATTGAGTTCTAGATCGTGAAGATCCGATCATTGGATCAAAAGTTATTCAGGGCGGTCTGTTTTTTTACGCACTGTATATACGTATTTTCTAAAATAATTCATTGGTAAGTAATCGGGCTATTTTTAAAATTTTTAGAATATCATTAAAAATGTATTAAGTTAGTAAAAATAAACATTTATCGTTTATTTTTCCAAGTGCAAATATAGTATCAAATTCAAAGTAAATTAATCTTCTCTTAAAAATTATACATTGCATATGTGTATTTCATTTATTATGCGATATATAAATTAAGGCAATTAATTAATAAATAAAAATGATTTAAGTTGATATTAATCACATATGACATAGAAATGAGGGAATTTTTAATAGATTTTAGGAGATTTAAAACATTAAATTAATTTTCAAGTTTAAGAACATCTCTTGGCCTTACATACAAGATAAACAACACAAATAAAAAACCAAGAATAGAGTGTATTTCTTGCCGTTGGTGATACACTTTTGGAACAAAACAACACATCGATATACGTACTTGTTTTTATCACATTAATGTCTAGCATTAGACAGGATGTTTATCGGGAAAGAGCTTCCGCCTTCTTTTTTCTGCCTTCATGAATAGTTCATAACAAAAAAGGTGAATTTCTTCTTATTTTTCTTTGTATTCTCAATATTGTACTATGGAAAAAAATACATTTTTTTTGTGTTTGCCTGGAAGGGTTAAAATTATTGTGATATACTGAATTGCAAAATACTAAGGAAAACTTGTTTAGAGTTTGGAAAAAGCTTCTCCTGTTTAAAAGTAAGTTTAAAAATTTTCCATGATGAAATATTTGATACATTAAGAATGAGTGAAAGAAAATAGGTATAATAAACAAGGTAGCAATTTTCAAAAAAATATTTTTTAAAAGAATTATGTTATTAGGTATGGCGATAATCTTAAAACATTTTCTATGCTTTATTTTTAAAATCATAGTACTTTTCACTTTTCTGCTATCTATAATCCTTTTCTGTATTTTTTATTTATATGGCGTCATCTGTAATTTATGATATTTTTATTTATATGATAATAATCAGTTTTTGTACTGCTAATTCTATAATCTAATAATTTTTTTAAATGTTTTATTTATATAATAGTAATTCGCTATCGCAACGCTCGAGTACGCCCTATAGCGGACCTCGATTTTCAGGCTTTATTTATTAAGTTTTCATTTAGTTCTATTAGAATCATTAACGGAGTAGGATGCCATTTTCTTAGCAGCAAATATAAAGCAAAATTTCCTTAAGGAAGAGGCTGAAAAACTTGAAACTGAAAAAATGACCCAGAACATTGGTAAATCTTTCTGAAACAGAACGCGCCCACCATTTGAAGAACAATTTCTCAATAATTTTTACCTTTCCATTATAAACAACATAACTTCCGATTTCGTGATCGCATGCTGTTACAGATGCGTGTATTACGGTAAAATAAATTTTTTTTTGTCTTCAATTCATTACAAATTGAAGTGAAGTCAACATTGCTTACTTCATTTCACTGTGATTTCAGAACGTACAGAACTGTAATAGTTATAGAATATTCTTCTCTATATAGAATAGTATATATTTCAAAATCTATATAATTCGAAAAACAACAGTAAGGAATCATGAAAATTACTTGAAATAGCATTATTCGTGTTGATTATTAATAAATTTTTATCGTTATCTTGGTAAGTATTTTTCAATTTCGAATGATAAATTTCAACTAGAATTCAGCTATTTTGTTTTTAAATTACTTATGGATATTCATATCGAGATCTTGCAATTATAAAATTTTGGTATGTCATCTTAAAGTAATGAAGGGATAATCTCTCTCTGTATATATATATATGCATACAATGAAACCTTCTGTTATTGACACTCCTGCAAAACGGATGCCTCTCAATACGGACATATTTTTGATTTCCCGGGAATCTTCTATGAATAAACCATTATGTACATTCTCCGCAAAGCGGACACTCCCGTAACCGGACGCGGACAGTCATTTTGGCCCTGAAACGCTATTTTCTATAATCGGACACTACTTTTACTAAATTTGAAAAAAGAACTATTGTTGCTTTAAATTTCAAGCTAAAAAAATTTAACTTTTCACCTTTTTTAAAGCATGTAAATTTTTTGCCTGATCCATAACTGAAAGTATTGTTAAACTATTTCACTACTGAAGAATCAATCTTTCCCCTATCACCTTGCCATATCTTTGTAAAGAAAGGAGAGAAAATGATACTGCTCTTTTGAAATAATTCGGACATCGGCATCTTTTGATCTTTTCATCTGGACCACACAGGTTATGAGACCCCTCAAGTTGAAATAACATCTTAAATGCTTTCAATGTTTCTTCCCCCATTTAAAATTTCTTTATTTTTCTTNGTACACTTCTGGAGAGCGCACTAGGTCTGCTCATCGGGAGGACTGATTGTGCAGCTCATAGGAAATAAAATAAAAATTTTTAAAAAAACTTTAAACTAGGGGTGCAAGCATTTTTATAGGAAAACAATTCGCGATCGCAACGCTTGAGTGCGTCCTCTAACGGAGCCTGAATATATCAGGCATTTATTTATTAAGTTTTCATTTAGTTCTATCATAATCATTGACAGAGTCGGACGCCATTTTGTTAGTAGCTAATAAGAAGCAAAATTCCCCTAAGGAAAAGGCAGAAGAACTTGAAAAAACTAACCAGAACATTTGGTAGATCTTTTTGAAACAGAACACTCCAAATATTTGAAGAACAATTTTTCAATAATTTTTACCTTTCTATTATTAACAAGCTTGCAACTGATAACTTCCGATTTCGTGATCGCGTACTGTTACAGATGTGTGTATTAGGTAAAATACGTTTTTTTTTTGTCTGCAATTCATTACAAATTAAAGTGAAGTCAACATTGCTTACTTCATTCCAATGAATAAATGTGATTTCAGAACGTGCAGAACTGTAATAGTTATAGAATAGTACATATTTCTGAATCTATATAATTCGGAAAACAACAATAAAGAATCATCTGAATTACTTGATATTAAATCAATTATGTTGATTATTAATAAATTTTTATCGTTTTCTTGGTGAGTATTTTTTAATTTTGAATGATAAATTTCAACTAGAATTCAGCTATTCTGTTTTTAAGTAACAATTTGAAATTCATATCGAGATCTTG
This sequence comes from Parasteatoda tepidariorum, assembly GCF_043381705.1. Classification (NCBI taxonomy): domain Eukaryota; kingdom Metazoa; phylum Arthropoda; class Arachnida; order Araneae; family Theridiidae; genus Parasteatoda; species Parasteatoda tepidariorum. Next base: position 98,896,156 of record NC_092206.1, read on the forward strand.
CAATTATAAACTTTTATTGTGTGGTATGTTATCTTAAAGAAATGAAGGAATAATATATGTATATATTATTTGAGAATAAAGTTTTAAAACGAAGAACATATCATTTTGGAATTCTCCGGATTTATAAATCAGGTAAGTGTTATGATTTTTACAATAAAAAATTTACTTGTGAATAATTTTTTTTTCTAATTTGATGATAGTTCTGTATAGAATGGTTTTCTACGTTCGATTAAGAATAAAAAAAAACATGAAAGTTTATTATTTTAATTTGAGGAATTTTTAGAGTCGTTTTTTTTTCATAAGCATTTTTTATTTTGCGTTTTTTAGTAAATGAATAATGATTTTTATTGAAACTTAAAATCTTTTGATAAATGTTGTCAGATTTTTTTTTTTTGCAAAATTAAAGGATTTATAGGATTATGTATAGTTTTTGCATATTTTAATGTTTGAAGTAATATGATTCATAAGACTATGGAATGCAAAGTTTAAATAGGCCTTTCATGTAATATAATTAAATTTAGCAAAACGATTTCGCAGGCATTAGAGTTTTACTCTTACAAGAAGATACCTATTTTTTCTCCTGTTTATTTACAAATATTTTTCCGATGTGTTTTCGATATTCCTTCTGTAAAAAAAAAGAGATACCATTTTGTTTTCGCTTGCATAAGAAAGAATATCAAAATTTTTTCTTTTTTTTAAATTTAATAAGCCACAATAAAGAAGGAACGTTACAATACTACACGCAACATTAAAGACGTCTCCAGAGTAACTGAATGACCAGAGTAACTGAATCGCAGGAATTCGTCTCATACAATAACGCCCCCTATAGTTCTTTGCGATCGCAAGTTATGCTATACAGACGTAATTCTATAATGTATAATAATTTTCGATATTTTTTATTTATATACTAATAATCATTTTACATAGAGCTAGTTCTATAATCTAGTCATTTTTATAATTTTTTATTTATATGATAATAATCATGTGAAGCAGAGCTAGCAGCGCGCTGGTGTCGTCATTACACGCGTTGCTATGGCAACCGCTGCTGCTTAATAATTTTTTAGAATTCTTTTTTCAATAAGTTCTTTGTGCATTGATATTTTTGGCGAGTTTACCTGAGAGATGCTATAAATAATACTGAAATTCGCAATAAAGAGAATCTCAACCCTTGAACGATGTTTTTCTTGTTTAATCAAGAATCTGACATCCAATCCACAGTTCATATCACACTTCTCAGATAAACCAAAGCAACGATTCTCAATAAACAAAACGTTCGCTGATCACTCACATAAAAATATCAATTCAATGTGGTCACCAACATTTAATCGAGTGTTTTTTTTAAATTTTTTATTTATTTTTGATTTTAATGGCGTCAAATGAGGCTGCATTATGCCAGCTTATTTTTAGAATTGAGAATAGAAAAAAAAATTACTCAGTAGAATTTTTTAGTATATTTCAGCAACGATGGCGACTACCTTTTAACAAAAATGGTGTCATGAAACACAAATATATAATTTGTGTTTCATGACACACAAATATATAACATATATTTGTGTGTTTCATTCATAACATTGTGTTTCATGAAAAACAAATATATAATTTGTGTTTCATGACACTCTTTCTTTTCTTGGATCTTGTTTTTTCGCTGCACCAAGAGTTAAAGAATAGATCTGATGATATGAAATATTAAGAATGGTCTTTTAATCTACTTGGTGTAAAGTAACTGCCATATTTTTTTGTCGCATTTATTTATAAAAAATAATAATTACAGTAAGTAATAATTACAATAATTACATCATTGCCTTATTTTCAGTTTCTGTTAATATTTATGGCCCATATAATGCAGCATTGGAGTAAATTTTTAAGTATTAAAAAATTAGGCCTTAAATGTTTTTTATTTTCACTAAACTGTGGCTTTTCTCCATATTGATGTTTAGCCCCATTTTCAAAATAAGCATATGCAGCGCTGACTTTTGATAGGTTAAACTTGGCGCAACAGTCATGAGAAACTGCTGCAAATTCCCAAGAGTTATGAGAAATGCATATTATTTCACAAAAAAATCATAATTTCATTTAATAACGGAGCCTTCTAATAACAGCCTTAATAATGCAAAGCCACCGAGAAGGACAAAATAGAGTAAATATGAAAAATGTAATTATTTCAGATTTATTCATTCGGTTGGTATATCTCCTTATACGAAGAACGGGTATTCAAAGAGTACTCAATACTAATCGACAATCGAGAAGAAATACTAATAAAAGTATTTTAATTGGTAGAAAAAAAACCCATTTAAAACTAAAATATTTCTTCAAAGTTTGTTATATAGTTAATACTAAAGATTATTACTGTTTCAAACACATAAGTAAAAGCTCTAATCAAATACAAGTTAAAGACAGATTTCAAACAAAACAATGTGCAAGAGAAAATATAAATTGAAAATATTTTCAATTTCTAATGTTTTCCGTAAGAATAAATAAGCATTTTAGCTTATATTTCCTAAAGAAGCATATTCTGAACAGAATTTCCTGTTGAATCCATGGTCAGTGCTTTTAACAACTCCTTTCCAAATTGAATGAAACTCCCGTCTGTGCATTTGACTTGGAAATGAACTATTCAATTTCTTTTTGGTCCCAAAAGAACGTACTTTTAGAGCAGAGAACATAGTATATAAAAATGAATAATATATAAACTAGTGGCAAAATTTTCCTTTTCGAAACTACCCTTTCTTGTTTATGTCCTCTCCTAAAATTTGTTTTTCCGGTTAAGCGGCGAAATTTCCGGAATGTTTTCTGCCTATTTTGAACGTTATTTTATAACTCCGAGGTTCAAGAAAATGTTTTTCAATTTCCAGGAAGTTTCATGTATTTGAGAATGCCTTTGACTATGTTTATGAAGAGTTGTGTTTCTAGTCTGATTCTCTATTATTGTTTTTGTTTAAAAGAAGTCTAGTTTCGTTAAAATTTTATTTTCGCGCTTTTAAGAATATATTATAGAGGTTTTGCTTTTAAAAAGATCATTACAGTATAAACAATACAATAAGGGAAACAATAATATATATATATATATATATGT
>NC_092206.1:98899234-98985442 GCF_043381705.1 Parasteatoda tepidariorum
TATATAAATTGTTTTGTTTAAAAGTTGTCATGTGTTACTTAAGAATTTTATTTTCTCGTTATATATATGCAGAGCTTTTGTTTTTTTGTTTTATTAATAAACTGCTCAACATGCTTTTGAAAAATCATTACAGTATAAGTGTTTATTGTGTAATAAAGATGAACAACAGTAGATATGTAACAGGAAGTGTGTATATATAGTTCAGGAAATTAAAATGCTGCAGACGTAATATTTTGGTTATATCTATGGGAATATTAGTAATATATTTTTTAAAAAAAACTTGCATATATATATAAAGAGAGAAGAGAACAAGGAAAAATATATAAAGATTATTTAAAGGAGACGAAAAAATGTTTAAAAAAATATTCACAAAACAAATTTTTTTTTTAAATTAAAAAAAATTGTTTTTCGAAAGTAAAATAAAATAAAGAAAACATATAATTTAGTCATCACCTCGCACAATTATATCTGAAAAAATAATGTCTCTAGTTCCGGATAAATATAGCCAAAGCAAAAGATATTAATACGATAGTGTATTATATATATATATATATATATATTTAACACCTTAGTCAAAAATATTTATACAAAAGGGGCAACTGAAAATTACTACTGAGGAAGATGGAACTAAAAATTGTGATTTTTGGGTGAATTTGCAGGTCTTTCTTATAATTGCTTTATCTTATACTCTCAGGCTCTTTCGGCAATTAAATAGGATTTGATGTTCTTTTTCTTGACTTCCTCCATAGCGATTCGTCAGGTTTTGATAATATTTATTCCCTCCCTCGGATAAAATATTACTTTACAAACCGTAACCTTTCATATAAATTGGACTATCGTGTCTACAAAATATGATCATTAGATCGAAAGTTATTCACGCGTTTTATAAACATCAACTTAATAGAAACATATTTTTATTTTTATACTATATCAGTAACTTCTGATATTTTCTATATTGAGTTTGAATAGAACTTTATAAACTAAAAAGTGCTAATTCCTTTGCCGTAATAGCCTTAAAGAATATTTTATTTTTTTCAAATATTAATAATAAACAATTAAATTCAAAATTCAATTCAATGGTAGAACACTAATTAACGTATATCCTTCAATATACTCTTGGTTCCCGCGAACATTGATGGTGAGACTGCGATTTTACCAGAAAATGTTTTACAGCATGATTGAAGAAGGACATTGTTACAAGTCTTGCTCTGAGCGCAGTTCACCAACCCTTCTCATGGGAAGATAAGATGCTAGAAGCGCAGTTCACCAAGTTTAAGAAAACTATTAGCGATATCCGATATCTCCTTACTAATGAGCTGAACACAACAAACTGTATATTTTGATCTTCTTATCGTATGTCTAATTCGTAGGTCTGTTTTGGTACATACGGTATTTCTGCTTTAATCTAAAATGAATTAGTTTTTGTTTTATTTAACTTCGAAATGTGTTTTTCTCAAAATCTATCTTTATAATAGTTAAAAAAATGACATTAGGCAGAACAAAAGTTGTTTAATTTAATTGTTTAATAGAATAAATAAATTGAATGAAATTTACACTATAATTGATATGAATAGGTGGGGAAAAACTGCCATGCAAAATACACTTTTTGGTTAATACATATGAAAGGAAGAGATGTAAATAAAGATCAAAGAAAGCTGTAAGCTAATGATGAAACATCACTTTCTTATGCGAGGATAATTGAAACCGCCGATGTAACTGCGACCGACAGCTTTCTAGTTAATGGCCTGTAATTCCGTGCTGTTACTTAAAGTGACATTTCCCTGCGGAACGTCTTTCAAGATTGATGAAGATAGCGAATCGGGGAGTTACCTAATGATGCAGTGGCATTTGGGTAACCCCTCTCTCAACACTATGGGGGATGTTTGGAATTCAAAATGGAATTATTATCCCAGGTGATACATTTCATTCAAATTGTTTCATTCTTAATGTACAGAGTTACACAAAAGGAAAACTATCTATTCAACACACTACATTATAGCAGGCACATACGGGTTTTTTTAGACGTTAATATAACGTTTTAAAAAACGTTATAAAAATGAATTTAAAAAAAGATTACTCATTAAAAGTCTCAAATAAATATTTAGGCGAGGAAGAAAAAATAACTCTCAAACTGTAACTAATCACTATTGAAGTGAGTGGGACAACGGGTGATTATTAGAAACACCTTAAAGTTTCAGACACCCATCAAAAACGTTTTGATGGTTTTGTGGGGAGTGGAGTTATCGACAATGCCAACCTTCATCTATGAAAAGGTACCCCAATTGAGGGAGAGGAACCCTCTCATATTAAGTTGAAGACAACTATGACAAAAATCAAACAACATTTATTAGTAACTGAAACATTTTTTTTAATGGCGGGCACTTGGAACTATTGTCCATCGGCCGCAGAAAGTGCCAGAACTGCTAACTCTGTTTTCGTTACCCAGTGGGCACCTGTGGCGAAGCCACGGCGGTGAAGCAGTGTCTCCCACGTCACACTACCACAACCCGTTTATAGGGCGGATCACATTAACACACAAAGGAGAGAGGACATAGAACCCGGACAGAGAGAAGGAAACATCCATGCCTTGCCCGGGATTTGAACCCAGAACCTTTCTGATGCAAGGACTGTTCCCTGCCCCCTACACAGGCCCGTCGGCAGTAACTGAAACATAACAAGATAAAAACAGAAAAGTTAAATTAAGTATGAGTGTGCACAGAGTAAAGTTCGAAGCTTCTTAAATACTGGGGAAAGATACAAGGTTACCGATCCTGTGTATGTCATCCAGCTGACTCCTTTGGCGACTACGCACCATGCCTGGCGCCACATCACTTCCCACCGGGTAACTGGGTAACCTGGCGCCACACTTTTAATCTTAACTAGATTTCAATAGATTTCCCCCGCTTACACATTTTATTTAAAATAATTTTTTTCTTTATTATCGTGTGTATAATTATTCAGGTTCATTTCTGACACGTATTATAACAATAAATATTAAGGGTTACCTTTACGAAATTCTCTGCATTTCTCGATGACAAAGCTGTCATTGTTAAGGTTTCGATACAATGAATGGCAACCAATAATGATAAGCATTGATTTCAAGATGAATTATCATTATTCTCTATCATTGTTTAGTCCCGGTGGTGGCTTGATGTACACATGGCTTCCATTTAGTGGGTACCAGAACGTCTGCCATGTACAGGGGGTCGGAGCACAATGTTGATACCATTACCACCACGATTCTGTTATTTTTGAAATAGTGGAGCCGTAACTTCTACCTAACTGAGAAGACAATAAAACTTGTAGATCATGCATCGGGACAAACTTGCCTTGGATGAGGCCTTTATGCTGGACCTAGCCCACATAAGCGTTATATTCAGTGGAAAACCATTTAAACTTCTCCCGGTTTTCCCCAATGGTAAGCGGATACTAACCCGTGATCCTTCAATTATCGGGGTTATTTTATGTTAGCACTGTGGTTTACCATTGAAGATATTTTACGTCAGCAATGTAGTCGGTGTGTGTGAGCAGAATTCGAATCAACCAACCATCACCGGGATTCAAACTCTCAATGCCTCAATGGGAGATGAGCACTCTTTCCCCTGAGCTATTGGGGCTCCATATAGTTAGATTAATTTAATTAATAAATGAGACAGAAAAAACTTAAATATTTAAAAAAAATATTTTTTTTTAGCCGTCATTTTTCTACTCTTGTTACAAAAGCAACAAAAATAAAATTAAGAGATGACGATTTTTGCATGCAAAAACTGAAGTTTTTTTTTTTCTATTTTAGCAATGTGTATAATAATTGTAGAATTACTTCTTATAATTAGAATTATAAGAAACAAGAATGTTTATTGATACAATAAGAATTTTTTATTAAATATGTCCATGTTAATTAATAGAAGATTTTTTACTATACGTGTTCATTCATTTATTAAACATGCATAAACGCTTTAAATATCCCGAGATTACTTATTTCGAAAATTTATTTATCTGTTCAAGTTGTAAAATTTATCTACGTGTTACGCATTACAGAAGTAAGCATAAAAGTGTTCATACTCCCTTATTAAATGAAATTCTGGCAATTTTTTCAAAATGAGTTTAAATAACTTACTGGCATAATTTAATGGAATACTTTTATAGCTGTAGTTGGATAGTTTTCTATGAGTAGCCGTTCAAGGCAATTTTGAGTATTAAGATGAAAAATTCTAAGTAAGATTCAATAATTCGACTACATGAATATTAAATAAATTGCTTGATGCTTAAATCGTAACTATAAGTTCAGATGGAACGAATATTAAAATATTCTCATTTAAGATTTATGCTAAGCTAGAAATGCAAACTTAAAAAATTTATGCATAAATAATATTGAGTCTTTAAGATATTTTCCATTTATTAATTATGTATTTTAAAATTAATTTGGTAATGGAAAGTAAAATCATTATAATAAAATTACAAATTAAGTGTAATTAAAACTCTTAATAAATTTAACATTAAATAATTCATCATTAAAATTCCTATTTAACGTATACTTACCCAAGCTGAAATTCTTGATAGTCTCAATAGAGGATTTTAATAGTTTTTGTTGGCTTCAGTGAGATTCTTGATGGTCCAACACCATTTGATGGTCACCATCATCCATCATGTGTTCATGGTTTTTGATAAGTCAACAAACTTCTATCATTCTGTGATGGGCAACAACTCTTCTTTAATATCATGATGGTTAACTATCAAAGGATCTTTGATTTTCTTGTAACAACAAAATTTCAGCATCTCATTATTTAAGACGTTGTTTTCCTACTATGATGGTCAACCATTCTATTATGTTTATTGTTGATCCAATAACATTCGTCATTTCATGTTAGAAGATGATTTCTTACTGATACATCTGATTAATGCATAGTTATTGTTAATGCAGAAATTTCACTTAAAATGGCATAAATTAAATAAGACCATTGAGTAATGGGTTGATCCTATAATTATCCTAAGAGTAAATGGGCTCGTTGCAATAGACTTGAAAATTATCAGACTGATTAGGAAGTTAGAATATGTCTATTTAGCATAAGATGGCATTTTTATTGCATACTATTTAATACATTTAACATAAATAAACTAATTTGAGCAACGGATTTTCTATAAATATAAAACACACTACTTTATCAGTATTATTTTCCTTAAATAAACAAATCAATTACTATCTGTAAAAATAGAAATATAGGGAGAGTTTGTAGTGTTTTTTGAAGTATTAAAGATTCTTTAGTTTGCAATATATGGATTAGATTAAATATCTACCATGCTGATAATTATTAAGTTTTTAATCCGGTGGATCTGCACCCTGCTCGTTCTGCTCACCAACCCCATCGTTATTTTTTTTTCATTTACTGTTTTTTTTTAAATTGATGCGTTTTTAAAAACCAAAAATCATTTTGTTTACAAAATATATAATTATTATAACTTTATGTAAGCACATTTTGAAAGTATAATAATCCCAATGAAATGAATGATTAGCTGAATTTAAAAAATAATCAACTGTACTTCAAGAAACAAAAAAACAAAAAAGAAAAACAACAACACTTAGGGTAACAAAATGTGTGAAACTGTATTGTAAAACAAATAAGGCCATCGAGTAATGGGTTTTGTGTACTATATTATCATACGAGTACTCAGTGGGTTCTTTGCAATAGACCTGAAAACTATCAGGCTGATTAGAAAGTACTGCTTACTTTTCCAATAACGATGACATTTTTGTTAATTTAAAATAAATTACTTATTTGTGTAATGTGTTTTCTATGAATATAAAACGCACTGAATTATCAATATCTCCTCATAAATAATCAAATCAATTACTGACAGAAGTAAATACAGAGAGATTTTGTTGTGTTTTCTGAAGTATTAAATGTTCTTTAGTTAGAAATATGGAGCAGATTGAATGCCTAGCATGCAGCTAATTATTGTCTTTTTTTTTAAATTTTAAGCCAACTTTCAAAGCTTTGGAGAATCTGTCCTTGCTCGTTCCACTCACCAACTCCTGCCATTGTTTCTCATTTTCTTTCTTTTTAAGTCAATAATTGAAAAAAACAAAGATCAATTTGTTAAAGAATATATTATTACTATAACTTTACTGAAGCACATTTTGGCAATAGGATAATCTCATTGAAATGAATGACTACTGCCCGGATATTTTAATAATTATGAAAATTAAGGAAACAGAATGTGGGAGACAAAAGATCAAAAGTAGAAGATATGCAAGTTTACTATATATGTGCTTTTATCTCTCTCGAATTGTTTTTTTAATCTTTTTAAAAACATTCTTATTATGTAAACATCTGGAAACATTTAATTTCTCTTTCTTTATCTTTTGCTGCTTGTTTTGTTACCGACTCAAGCATGAGCCTATAAAATAAAGATCTCGAAAGAGATAAATAAAGTTTTCCTACAAGTAAAGAATATTAGTTATCCTTTAATTGAAAGGAATTTTGAACAAATTTGGAATTTTGAACAACAAAAAACTCCTTCTTACTTGGAGACAATCTTTTCAACTCGCCGAATTTCAACCCTTTTGCTCCAATTTTGCAGACTTCAGAGCGGACTACAGGTTAATGATTCTCGAACTAATTTTGGAACGTTGACTTCTTCTAATACCCTGTACATTCTTCTACACGCATTTAATTTGAAGTTTCTAAGTTTCATAGTATTTGCGCAACAGAACTAAGTATAACGTGATGTTGAACGTTCAAGACAGTGGTAGCAACAGCGTCGCATAAGAATTTTCTTTTTAAAATAAAGACAAAAGCGATTCCCAGTGAAAACATTTGGAACAATATCAATGATAGAACTGTGACGAAATCGAGTTACGCTGCATCGAGCTACAGGAAATGCAGTTTGAAGCAAATTTAATGAGTGTAAAAATTTTGCTTGGAATTGTCTGGACGATTAATTAGAATTACAGAACAATTTGGTGAAATTCTTAACCATTTTATTCTATATTTCAAGCACGGAGCATCCCGGTTGTGGCATAATTTACACAAAGTGAAAAAAAACTTATAGCTGGTAAAAAAATAATTATCCAAATATTATATCGCTGACAAACTTTTTCACGACACAATTACAAGAATGTTTTTTCTTGTTTGATTATGAAATGGAGCAAGGAACACTATATTTTCTAATTATATTAAAGGAATCTGAGCTTACTGCAAACAGCCGGAAAGAGATCTGGCTAATAAAACAAAGAGTAATGCAGTTTTCAATTAGCTAGTTTTCAATTAACCCTTTTTACAATAAATCCAAAAATAATTTCAATTCAATTTTTTCAATTTATCATGCTAAATAGCATATTTGTTGAGTTAGTATATGCTCATTAACACAGAAAAATTCTCAAAAAAAGAAAATTATCGCATTTTTCGATAAGATCATTGCATCAAAATATTGAATTGATTTTCGTTAAAATGTAAAAGTTACATTACAATATGTTGAGTGCGGAGCAGGGAATGTGACATGTGAACTTGCGCGCGCAGTTGATTAAATGATTTTCTCACTCCTATAAAAGCATTTTAGTGAAATACTTTATTTTTACTATTTTATTGAAATTATTTGTCTAAATTATGCAGGAAAAAGAATAATGGAACTTTCAATATAAATATTTGAGATTGCAACTTATCTTTATTGAACATTGTAAAGATTATTGATAAATATGGAACAATTGTTGTTGTCTTATGCAACTTGTCAATACTGACAAGCCTATTTTTCATGACAAAAGGGGTGCGCTTCTTCTTGCTTTCCAATGGCACCATCTATGTTCAAGAACTCGACTTCTGCCACACTTATACGTCACAGTTCGTTTTACAGGAACGACCTATTTGCCAGACTACAAATTTCAAGGAACAAGGATCGAGTAAGAAGAACGGCGAAACAGAAATGACAAGTTCGAAAAACCACTGAAAGAGAGAGAAAGACTTAATTAATTTAGATGGGGAAGTTTAAGTTTTTGAACTCTGAAAAAAGGGTGCTTTTTCTTTCTCTTCCCGAATTTTGTTTCTTTATTTTTAAGTTTATTTCGAACATTTAAATGTAATTCAAAGATAAATTTGCATATTGTAAGTGCATTTATTATACTTTCTTTCTCCCTCATTACGCAAGCGTTTTCGACTGGATATTAAATATATGCTTCCATTTATACGACAGATGCAGATTAGATTTATATATATATATGGATGTATGGAGCGACTATAGCTGTTGTGGAGAATAGAATACTCACGTGGATTATGTTTTCTTTTTAAAAATGTTAATGTGATGTTTAAGTTAAATAAAAAAATTTTCTTTGCTTAATAAAAGTTCTTTGTAAGTTCAAAGATGAGTTTATTTCATTTTGCGTGTCTAGCATTTTCCACTACGCCCTCAACTATTCCAGTAACATTAACACACCATCCATCCACAGATCGCAATTTTGACCTGAACTAGATAGCACGATCAATCTCTGATCCAGTACCCCCAGAGGTATCGATTTGTTGTGGGGACTTAAGAGGACTTTATGACCCCGACGGATTTAGCATGACCCAGGCACCATTTTGAACACGGGGATTCTGTGGCCGGCACTGATCGAATTCAAGACCTCTTAGCCATGGGCCTAATGCCCTACCAACCAGGCTATCACTGCCTATGGAACAATTAGGAATAAGTATAAGTCCTGCAGCTAAAGAGCATATAACAAACTTATTATCGGGATTTAGCGACTTTGTTAAATAGGGGTCCGACTGTATATGATGTTGTTGTTGTAGTTCATTTACGTCTCACTAGAGCTGCACGATGAGCTATTGGCGACGGTCTGGGAAACATCCTTGAGGATGATCCGAAACCATGCCATAACAATTTTGATCCTCTGCCGAGGGGATGACATCCCCGCTTCGGTAGCCCGAAGACCTGCACGCGAAGTCGAGCACTTTACGGTAGAAACAGTTTAACGAGGGTCAATACCGCACACCCACGGTCATTACGCAGACTAATCCAAGTGGTTCTCCCACCCTTATACTGAACGAAACCAGTGATGCTTGACTTTGGTGATCTGCTAGGAACCGTATCTTAACGATCAGTCTACTGCGGGTCAAACAAATATATGAAGTTAATAATTAGTTATGGTAAAATTTTTTAATTTTATTCTTAAACAATTTAATAATTAATTATCTTTAAAAACTAAATATTCAAATTTCCAATTAATTATTTTAGAAATTTATTTTTAAATGAAAAATATAATCCTTAATCAATTTATAATTACTATCCTAAATTAACGTAAATTTAAAATCATTGGTAAATGCACAATTAAAATTCTTTATTGTTGTACTATTAGAATAATTAATTAATTATAGCTCTAGACTCAATTTAATAAAATCATGAAGTGCAAATAAATATTATTTTAATGATATTTAGAATAATTTTTTTAAAAAAGTGTCAAAAGAAAATACATAAAAAATTAAAAAAAAAAAAGCTAAAATCGCAATAATAGCACTGGAAAGTTTCTGAAAAAGTAAAAGGCAACTTGTATTAGTTGTAACTTACAATATTCTAATATTCCTATAATATTCTAACATTTCTATATTTATGTAAAACATTTAAATTTAAGAATTCGTAGATGAATCATCCCCCCTAAAACGATTTAGTTTCTTAAAAACAAAAGCTAACAAAATTGGAATCTATTCAATATGCATAAAAACTTTAGTAAAAATGATTCCCACTTTTATGTTTTTTTCCCCTGTCAAACGTAATGTTGTTTAATAATGTGTATTTGATTTTTATCTCTGTGTTAAGTTGTAGGGTCAAAGTGTTTAAGATTAAAGGTCAAGGGTTTTCGCTACTTCGTCTTATCTTGCAGACTCACACATGAAAAACAAAATAATAAAATATTTATTATTATTATTAACTGTCGTAACAATTTACTTCATTTTTAATTCTCAACTTAAATTGATGACACTGAATAGCGGCATCTCTTGAGCATTAATGTACGATATGTAATTTTGGGCTGCTATAAAATTGCATTAACATTGCTTTTCTTTCTGTTAAAGGTATGGATGTTATTGATAACATTGAATACAGATACTAATGAAAGCAAAGTAGTAATTATGAAAACTTCAATCAGAAAAAATTATGAGAATGCTTTAAATTTATAGAGTAAGAAAATGCGCTCTGGTGTATATGAAAAGAAAAAGCAGTTTTGGTATACTTATTGGCATTAGTTAAAAACCGGAAATTTTTAAAATTCCATTACTCAGGAACAATTTGACTGATTTTGTTCGAATTTGGATATATTAAATTAAAACGTTTTAAATGATGCAAAAATTGTTATTCCTTACAATTCAAAATTTTTCCGACTATTATAAAATAATAATTTCGTATAATAATAAAATAACAATTCCGTTGAATATAATTCCACATAAAATAATAAATATTTACTAAATGTTATATTTTGCAGTGGAAATATCTTTAAATAAATGAATTTTATAACTGTGTAAAAAGTTTTCAATTCGCTTGAAAAGTTTTCGAGATATGGTGAAACACGCTAAAAGTATAATTAACATTAAGGGGTCCAAATTTGGGACTGCTCTTCTGATCCAACTATTAGTATTATATTTCCCAGAATGCGGCTATCCCTTATATTTTTGGGGTCAAGATTCCGTCGAAAAGAAAGGTATGTTTATTCAGAAAAAGTTCTCTTTTTTTGCCGGATTTCGTTACATAAAATATCGTCCATACTAACTAATAAGCATATTTCAGGTCATACCATTATGATGGTGCGGTATTTGATTAAGTACACGTTCTGGTGGGAAAATACTTTTGACGATTTAAAACCTTATCACCAGCTATTATTTACCTATTTTCGTTTTTATTATGCTATGAATTAAAATACGTAATCAGACAAAAAAAATTTTCCTCTCTCGTTAGATTTGGAATTTTGACACGTATAATTAAAATTTAAAAAAATCCAATTGAAATTTTGGTTTTTGCACATACCATTTGATTTTCCTTTGAAAGGGGAACACTTAGGCACCTTTTTTAATTACTTTTTATGAACGGTTTATAGGTCAGGGATAGCCTGGTTGGTAGGGTGCTGGATCCATGTCCAAGAGGTTATGAGTTCAATCCCCACCAGATGAAGACTCCCCGTGTACATAATGGTGCCTGGTACATGCTGAGTCACTGGAAAACAAAAAGAAGAGCACCTCTCTGCCTTAAAATAGGCCTGTCAGTATTGACAAGTGGCATAAGACAACAATAACGGTTTTTAAGTGTTATCTACTAGTCAACAAAGAAAGACTAATGATTTCAAATCCAACGAGTGGTTCATACCGTCTTTCACTTGTTGCAATCAGGGGCACTTTGGATAATGGGGATGAAATTATTTTGCAAAACCTTCACGTATCGTTCAATAGTCGCCATGCCGTCAAAGAACATTGTACCGGTTATTCTATTACTAGACATTTGTACACCACACAGTCACCCCTTAAGGGTAGAGAGACTTCTCGAAATGCTGATTCTCACTCCCCCATATGTGCCAATTTCTCTTATTGACATCCATATGAAAGTGGGTTTCATCGCTAAACCAAACTATACTCACATCAAATTCATTTTCGCCAATTTTCTAGACAATAGTGTTGTGACCACTGTTCTGTGGTCATAGGACTTAATAGTTGATGGATTTGAAGAGAGGCAGGTCTTCAACAACAATTTGTCACAGGGTCTAACGGTTGATTCCCACCTATAGTGCAGCTCGCCTGATCGATTTCCTTGAGCTGGCTTAAAACACAGCACGAGTCTTATCTATATTTTCAGGTGTTTTCACACTTGTTTGTCAACCATTACCAACACTGTCATCATAAGTACTACCAGTTCTTTGAAACTTAGCATGCTTGGACCGGTTATCTCCAGCTTGTACTAGTTTGCAAACTTCCTTTGAGCTGCAATCTGGTTGCTGTTTCTCGCCTAATGCTTGCATATACATTCAGACACGCTGTATCGTGATAAAAATAGCCAGCAGTAAACAAGTTGCATATGCATACTAGTTTATATCATGAACTGTAGACTTTCCACGTAGTTTGAACTTAAGCACGCAAACCATTCAGAAGTTATTGCGAGGAAGTTTTTCCATATAGTTCAATAAATGTCGAACAGTAGATGCCAATCCAAATATTTTAATTTCAATGGTTTAAGGTGCAAAAAGAAACATTGCTTATTTAGTCAGCAGCGCTATCTATTGATTAACTTATGATTTATTTTGAAACTTGGTGAGAATTAATATCTCGTTTCTTAAGCAGAACGCAGCAAACCATACATTTTTATCTACATTTTCATGTGATGGATTCTTCAATCTATCTTTTCTTGTAATACCCTTAGAAAAGCATGGTCTTTTATTTGAAAAGAACAAATATTGTTTCCTGTGTTTTTGTGTTTCCTTGTGTTTGTTTATTAAATTTATTTTATTTCATTTAATTGGGAAAAGTAAGAAAACAAAGATTCAGATTTATCTGACAAAATTGTGAATTAAATACAGAGTAAATATAGTTAAAGTGACCCTGTTTAGACCCACATAAAGTATGACTTGACTTATCTGATTGATATATACATACCTGATTGATGGATGCCAATTAAACTTGGTATAAACTTTATACTTTCTATATAAAAAGAAATCTGCAATCCAACAATTAGTTTATCTTTCCACCATCGGGTGATAAAATGGCGTGCACAAGGGACAAAAATCAATTTAGTGACGCAAAACTAAACCTAAATGAACAGTAGCAAATGATCAATGTGCATTCGATTTTCGTCATGCAATGGACAACTAGTTAAATTTTCATTTTGTAAAGTAGTTAACTGTTAACCGATCTTAATACCAAAACGAAAATATTTCAATCATAATGCTGCTTTATCATCTGACTGTGAACAAAAATTGGTTTTGAAGAGCCCGAAGACGTTCCTCCTTTCTCAAACATAAACAAAGTAGGGCTTGTTATGCAATAGAACCGGTTGATCCACTTTAAAGGGGCATGGAAACCCAGTGGTTAGAGAATCTGATTTTTATCCGGAGGGGCCAGGGTTTCATCCTCGACTCCTCGAAGACCCACCAAGTACATGCGATAAACGTTAGATCTGTGGAATCGAAAGTCCTATGGTCAGTCGCTGAGCTGTACCATGGGTACAGGCATTTGGAGAAAATTTTCTTCCCCTTCAGATCTATGTCTAAATTGTCCGAATCCGAAAAAAATCCGAAATTGTGATGGCTTCAGATCATCCTCAAGGATATTTCCCAGACATTCACCAATAGCCCATTGTGCTACTCTAGTGCGATATAAATAAAATACCAACCTGAATCACTTTCCTTGCTTCGAAAATCATCTTCCTTATGAAGCGAACATAAGCATTCACGCCCAAACAGTTAGAAATTGCCAGATTACTATTGTTCTGATATAACAATTTAATCAGTAGCGATCGTTCTTTCTTTTGCAAAGGCATGTTGGAGAAAGAGTGTTGCGGTAGAGATTTCTGTCTTTCAAAAAAGTGCGAAAAAATTGCATAAATCCTTCTTGGTACATGAAAAGCACCATCTATTGATTAAAATTTGAACTTATTTTTTATATTACAGATTTCATTTTCCCTTAGCACAAATAAAATATATGAGAATTCAAAACAGATTCTTTGTGGGTAAGTAACTTCCTTAACCAATCTGCGTAACGAAATAATACTTATCCACCAACTAAACATTTATTATAAATAATGAGCAATAATTTACATTTTTGTTCAGAAAAGTAATAAAATTGTATTTTACCAGCTTAACTAGCATTTCCAAAAAAAAGGAAAATCTCATTTCAGATAATTTAAAATTTCTGTTTGAAATTGGTTTTGAAAGAAATTTTTTTATTTTCTTTGTATAGATAAAAATTTTTGTATTTACAAATTTATTTTTAAAGATGTTAATATTTTTCATTTGAATTTATTTGCTATTACAGATTATACGAAACAAATTTCTGTCGTCCGATAACTTAAATCAATTCTGATTATTCTAATTGATAAAATACATTATAAACCAAGAAATAACTGAAGCATGTATATATTTGTCATGAAATAAAATGAGCAATAATGGGATTTCATTATAAGGGAAATGAATTTGCGACATTTTTAAATTGAAAACGAAAATAATTTATTTTTAAACTTCGGAGAACGAAGAAGAAATATTTCAATGGAAAAGAAACGTATTAAAAATATATTAAACTGAACTTCGAATTAAAATTAATATTTTTTTAAAATATATTTTTGAAAATAAAGTGGAATTTATGTAATTGAATAAGCACAAGAAAATGATTAAATTATTTCAAATTACTAATTGTTGTTTCAAATAATAGTTTCGAATTGCTAATAGTTATTAGTCTTTAAAACTATTATAAATACAATATATTTCGAAATTATTTCCTTGTGTTCGAAAAATGACAGAGGGTTTCAAAAGGAAATTAGAAAAAGAAAAAGTGCAGTAATTGATGCATTCTGACGTGGAAATAAGGTACTTTTTTTTATACAGAATTTCAAAATCAGTTACGGAGATTGCCAACAGATGGTGCTGTTGTATAGTAAAACTACAAAATGTTTTAAAAATAGATACTATTTGCAGTAACATCGTGGCACAATCTGAAAACAAAATTTTATTTTATTACGGACGTTGAACAACAGACTCGGAGCTTACGACTATTAATACCCAACTCCGTAACTTTGTAATTTTAAACCCAACCTAGAAAACAAGGGAACTCTTGGACAAAATAGCCTTCGTGAAGGATTTTTTTTCTGATGTAATTGATCCTCATTGGAGTTAAATGGAGAGGAAAATTACAAAAATCTTTCTTGGTTTCTAATTGCAGAGGGATTTCAACTTATGATTTGTCTACCATTGAGGATATTTTACTTCAGCACTGTGGTCGGTGCGAGCCGGGAGCAGAATTCGTATCAACCAACCACCGTGATTCGAACTTGGGTTACGTCATCGAGAGACAAACACTCTGCACCCTGAGATATTGCAGTTCTCTAAAGCCAAAATTAATATTTTCCTCCGATGTAATTTTAAGTTAAACTGAACAGGCGTGCATCAGAGCAAAACTTTTTATCAGACAGTTTTCAAAACTTTTTATCAAAAAGTTTTGACTTTTATCAAAACTTTTAATCAGAAGTTTTTATCAGATACCTATGCCCTCTGTTGATGACTTTAAAACTCGGGGAGTATAAATACCTAGTTTTCTATGTAGAAAGCAGCAAACTGAATATTTATCTTTCCTTCCATTTTACTTTAACTGATATTTTAAGCCTTTATTTACTATTGGGGCACCCGATATATTATATATATATATATTTTTATAAATCTTATAGAAAGTATTAAAAATGGTTTTTGAGATTTTGTAGATACAAACATGAAATTAATACTGAGCTAATACTGACATTGGTGTTTGTGTTTAATACATTATACATTTCTCTTCATGCTGTTTTTCTTGTTTACTGTTCTCAAGAATTTGCCTACTTTTTTTCTCTGTTTCATGTTGAATTTATCTTGATTACTTTCTTCATTGTTATCAATGCGTTGCCTATTATACTTACGATTGTTAAGGTTTTACTGATCTTCTTTTACATTGTTGACAATATCGATTTCTCCATTGATGCCACCCATCCTTAATCCATTTTGTTCATCAATGTATTCAGTATATCATCAATTTTGTTAATACTCTTCTTATATTGCCTACATAGTGTGTTCTGATTCACGTTAAAAATTTCAAGGTTGCAATCCTGGACTTAATTGTTTCTTAATTGACCTACTTGAACTGATTATACATCGACAGTGATAAACAACTCATCAACAACTACCACTATCAATATCATCAGCTCACACAGTGAAAAGCTTGATAAATCATTCATACAGTAGCAAATACTGTAAATGAGAAAAGTTTCATTAATTATTACAAAAATTATAATAAGTTAAAAAAAGCAGTTATTGCAAACATTATATTTGATTAAACTTATGAAAGATTTCAAATAGAATACGATATTGCCCCAGAGGGAATTATCGAATTTCGAATAACAAATTTGACTTATTCTAGTGATCAACATACAAGGTAGATAGAAGTTCAAGTTATGAAAGTTTTATTTCCTTTTTAATATAAAGGATAATTTTGGTTTCCTTTAATAAAGGTCAACTTACAAAGACAGCCATTTTACAGAGGTTCGTCGGTGGCAAATTATACTTATTTCAATCTAGTAATATTTTCAATTGTGTTTACAATAACATTTCGTACAGACAAAATTTTGTCGTGGATCAAAAGGATACTCTAAAGATCACAAGTATTGAAAGTGTTCGACTGTAAGATATATTAAAATTAGTTTAATTTATTTAGCTTTTATACTTTAAAACTAAAGTTCTCTAAATGTTTGAAAGATGAAGAGTAAATGTTTCTCCATTTGAGAGAAGCATTAATCATAACTGGAGGAGTTCCCAGAAAAAGAAGCACTTCTAGCTGGAAATTTTCTTCTCGCTGTCAAAAACGTCAACAGGTAATCAGCCAAGAAAACTCTCTCCAACTTAATCATTCTGATGCTGAAATAAATCCAGCCAACACCTCCAGTATTGCGCGTTTGTGAAAATGCTTTCTTTATAAACAACTCTTTTTTTATTGAGGTCGAGCTAGTCAAGTTGCCTAGGATGCTGCTGTTTCTTTAATTTAATTTCTCCTCGGGGAAAACACAAAAAGAAAAATAAGTAATTTGATGTTCGTTCCTTTTTTTCGTTCTAATTTGAAGATGATTGGCATTGAATTTACTCCTTGTCTTGTTTTCTAAATTAAAAATATGCTAGAATCAGCACCTGCTGCAGAAAATGTGTCATGGAGTTTAGGATTTTCTTTTGTTAATTTGTTATTTATGTTTTGAAACAATTTCAAACTTTTATAAATATAGCTGAGTTACGACTATGCGAAGCAATTAAGACCGAGACAACTTTCAATATAACAGCAGGAACTTCAACAGGAACTTTTTGATAATAAAGTTTCATTGCTAAAGCAACCAATACAATTGGTTAAATATAAAAATTCCGGTTTTTTTTCTAATGATTATTCTAAGTATTTTTATTCTTATTCCTTTTATTCCAATTAAGCTTATTTCTCTAATGAAATCGAAAACATACGTAATTATATAATTTTAGAATCCCAGACTATTCTCTTAAAACTTCAAAACTTTCCATAATTGACTTTATTTCCATAATTTAATTAATTTCAATGACTGGAACTATTGGATAATAAAAGTTCATATATTGAAAAACCAATTCAATTGGTCAAATACAAAAATTCTACTTTTTTTTCTAATGTTTATTATTCTAATTATTTTTATTTAATCAAGTTTAATTTTTCATACGAAATAGAAAACCAGCGTGTTTATATAATATTTTGAATCCCATACTCTTCTTTTAGAACTCTGGTTGTTTCCATAATTTAATTCATTTCAATGACTGGAACTATTGGATAATAAAGGTTCATTGAGAAAACAACCAATTTAATTGGTCAAATATAAAAATTTTAGATTTTATTTTAATTATTTTTATTCTAATTACTTTTAATACTAAGACTTATTTCTTTTTATACGAAATAGGAAACATTTGTAATTATATAATTTTTGAATCCCAGACTCTTCTTTTAAATCTTCAGATCTTTCCATAATTTAATTAATTTCAACGACTGAAGCTTTTGGATAAAGGTTCATTGAAAAAATAAGCAATTCAGTTAAGCAAATATAAAAATTCTATTTTTCTTAAAGATTTATTATTCTAATTATTCTGATTCTAATTAAGTTAATTTTTTCATACGAAATGGAAAACAAAAAAAAAACCTTCAAAACTTATAATTCCCTTTAAAATGTTCCTCGCGCACAGGTGGCAGTTTTATTCACGTTGAAAATCCATACCTCACTCTGTGAGGAACATTGAACATTGGTGACATTAACCATAATGCCAGAAAAGTGTCGAATTGAATCATATTTTAGTTCAAGTTAATTCATAGCATCGGGCCTAAGATATTTTTATTAACATAATATAAATAATTTCTATAGCGTTTGAATAACATTAACGTAACTTTAACCTTATTTTTTTTAACCTTTTGTGATATTTTCGATTTGTAGAAATTATTTTTTCGCCTTTGAACTACTGTAAAGCTTAAAATAAAATAGAGGGGACCATAACGCTTGGAAAAATATCTCGAAGATGATTAATCTACTATGGTTGCAGAAAATTGTCAAGATATTACGATTCAATCTAGTACAAAATTTCTAAGAGTAAAATAGGTTAAAAATCTGAAAAATATTATTTTAGCTCTTGCATTGATATTAGACCTCAGCCATTCAGACCTTAAACCAGGTATTTAGCAAAATTATGAGAACCTTAAATTGTTGTCCTAAAAATTAATTAAATTGAATCTAAAAAAAATTAAATTAACAGAAACGTATCAGCTGTCTTTACTTCTTGACAGTTGTTTCTTAAATGGAAACTTGAGATGAAATATAAAAATTAAACAAATAAAATACAATCACACGATGTACAGTGTGGGGAAAAAAAGGGACTACCCTGCAATAACTTTCGATCTTTCGCTTTCAAGGACTCAATCTGAATGGTTCGAGGGGTGACCTCAAATATGCTAATTATTAAGTGCCGACGATATTTTAAGTTACGAAATCAGACTCAAAAACATACTTTCTCTGAATAAACATACCTTTTTTGTACGGATTAAGATTTCTGATCCCAAAATATAGCCGCAATCTGGGAAATAGGTTCCCAATAAATTTGTCAGGAGAACGCTCCAAAGTTTAGACTCCTTAATGTTAATTTTACTTTTTGCCTATTTCGTGAATTTTTTAAGCGATTTTCGTATCTCGGGAATTTTTTAAGCGAACTGAAATTTTTTTGCACACAATTATACAATTCTTTCATCCAAAGATAATTCCATGCGAAACATAATTTTTAGTAAATGTTTATAATTTTTTATTGTTTTATTTAAGAGTGGTCAAAAAAATTTTTGAATTGTAAGGTATAAATTTTTTTCCATCATTTTAAAGAGTGTAATTTAATATGGTAAAATGCAAAATTTGAGCGAAATCTGTCGAATAGTTCCGGAGAAATTGAATTTTGAGAATCCGATTTTTTTTGAAATTCAATTTTTCTAGATCGAATTCAATAGATCAATTTTGCTCAAGTTTCGCATTTTGACACATAAAATTACATTCTTTAAAAGGATGCAAAACATTGTATACCTTACAATTCAATATTCTTAAAATAAAATAATAAAAAATGGCAAATATTTAATAAAAATTATTTTTGCGTGGGATTATCGTTGGAAAAGCGAATTTTATAATTGTGCGAAAAATTGTTTCAATTCGCTTAAAATGTTTTCGAGATAAAGCGAAATGCACAAAAAGTAAAATAAACATATTAAGGGGTCCAAATTTTGAAGACCTCTCCCTGACCAAACTATTTTAACCATCTTTCCCAGATTGGATTTAGGGGATCTGAAATCCAAATCTGTCGAAAAAAGTTATGTTAATTAAGATAAAGTACGTTTTTGCGTCTGAATTTTCAACTTAAAATATCATCTGCGCTTATTAATTAGCATTTTTGAGGTCACCTCCTCAAGCAATTAGGATTGAGTCCTAGAACGAGAAAATCCGATCCTAAGATCAAAAGTTAGTCAAGGTCTGTTTTTCGACGCACTGTACTTACTGTTCACTTTCAAAGCGAGGAATGTAAAAACTAAGTAATTTATTAGAATAAAAATAAAAAGGGAATAAAATAGTATTTCGAAAACCTGATTTTCAACTTAGCTCGACACAATTTCAAACTTAAGAGTGTAAATGATCCCTAAAATGAATATAGTGAATTGTTGCACATGGCGTAAGCAGCAATATCTAAGACAATATTGTAAAAATTTTGTACGTAAATAAAAATTTTAAAATTTCGAAAATTCCATACGTGAAAACCCTCAAAGATGATACCATGCATTGCACTTTTTGTAGGACTTCAGAAAAAATCCAAAAACAAGTTTTTATTTTTGTTTATTTGATTCAATAATGTTTTTTGCATAAGATTTTTTTGGAAAGGATTGTGGATAGGAAGATTTCGGATTTTATAAGATTTTAACGATTTTGAGGAAAAGGTCGATATTTGTCTTATTTTGTTTCCTTGATAAAAGATTTTCGGTTAGTATTTCTACACCCCGGTAACTAACAAAAAGTATAAAAATAAGGTTCATTACAAAGAGTTTTTTCACCTATGCAACTAACTTTAAAACTTATTTATTTATCCTTTCATGGGGACAGTTTTGAATTTAGATTACTTTTGCTTCACGAAAAAAGGTTTTTACCACAAACATTTCTGCGACAATAAAATTAAAATTCTGACACATATAAACATGGAAAGCGAGTGCATTTCAATAGCAAACCTTTATCAAAACTTTTTTTATTGACTAATCAATAATCAATTAAACTTTAAATATTTGCAGATTTGTATTCATCATCCAAATTCTAACAATTTTAGGGCCCACTAGTGAGATAAATTGGCCGAAATTTGGCCAAGCTACACATATTTTCAAACCCTCTATTCGCTCTTAGGCTGAAGCATGAAGAGCTACAAAACCTACTCACGCAAACAGCAAAACAGAGTGCTTTGGTTACAGTAGAATACAAAATAATCAATACTTAAAAATCAATATATTAAATGAGAGTTAAAATGAAAACGTTGGTGAAAAATATGTTTAACAGTAGAAACTGAGTAAAATACGTATTAAGCCTGCCTTAAATTTGAATGCTTGTGAGTATGATGATGCTTATAATTTCTCTGACATTATATATTTTATTGTGGGGACTTAGAGTTTTTTTTTAAACTTTTTAAATTTTTCATGAAACAATTGTAGCAAGATTTTAATTCCTCCAGGTATTTTCAGTTTCTATTCAATTGTTTGCGTTTATTAAAGAATGTCAAGTTTATTACAAAATGCGCTCAAAATATGCTAGAAATAATGCCAAATATCTGTAATCGTTTGCACTTTTGGAGTGAAAAAAATAAAGCAATCTTTTGTAACACAAACTTTATTTTTAAGCAATAACGCAAACGATTCTTTATAGATATCATATTTTGACTTGATAATTTTTAAGAAGTTATAGAATAGAAAATATTGGAATATATTTTGAAAGCACTAAAAGTATATTTTTCGAAACGATACTAATGTCTTTATCCTCTCTTTAATAACTTATTTAGAAACAGTCTACTATTGAATCTAAATGAATTATAATAAAATTTGTCTTGCCATCTCGAACAATCTCGTTCTACCAATACCAAATCATACAATAACTGTTAATACTAATACAACCAGAAACAATTACACAGAAAATTTAAAATCTATTTATTTGTCGCACTCTAACAATAGTCTGGAATGAACAGAACTGGGCAAGGACAGGTGCCAAAAGCGATACTATTGCCAGATCTCACAAACTATCATAAACGATCTCGTTTGCACTTCATCTGTCGTTCAAACGATTGTTCTGCATTTCGTCTCCAACTCATCAAGATATCTAAATTGGAATCCTGATTTTGAAACAATTAACTGTATTTGTGATTCCGCATTATAGAAATAGATTACACGGACCTGTAAAATTTGAGTTATGAAAAAGTGATTGAGATGTAATGACTAACTTTTTACGCTGGTTGGTGAACTGAATTTAAAATCCATTGTTTTCAGTCCCGTAAGAGTTTTTCACAAAATAAACTTGAATATATGTAGATAATACTTATTTTACACACTCTGGAATAAGTGAGAAATTAAACCGCTGTTATATAGACTAGAGAGGTATTTATTTCGAACGCATTTTTTATGATAATCGAATGCATTTTTTTCGAATGTATTTTTTATGATTTTTTCGGATGTATTTCTCATGAGACAAAACCAATGCCGATGGTGCAAGCAGTTTAAAAGTTCTAGAAGTTATCTATCAAAAGTACAATTTCGTATTTATATCAATTTACGCGTTTGACATTTCTATTTAAACAAGGGAAGTATTATTTCTTGTATATTTCTCTTGAAAAATCAAATTAAATAAAAATTAATTAGTCTGGAGGGAATTTTCTAACAAAAGTTTTGATAAATATACGTTATGACTTGTTTTATCCTGATTAATTTGACACCAAGTACAGGATAATGTTTTAAAAAGTTTAAAAATTACAGCAAAAATACTGAAACCTACTAACTGAAAACATAAAATTATATACCTACTTTAAAAATTAGAAAATCGCCTGGAAACTAATTTTTTTTAAATTTAATATTTATAGATTTCTTTTTTGATCTTCTTAGTTCAAAATTTTTCCCCTGGAGAGCCAGATAAATTGAATTCGAGTGTAATTTAATATGGTAAANAAAATCAATAAAACATATATACATATATGACTTAAATATATTGGCAAATATTTTATATTTCTCTTAGCCACAGATGTTATTTATTCTAAATATCTAAAAATATTATATAATTTAAATTTAAAAAATAATATTTATTTCAAAATTTTTTTGAGCTTTTAATGCCTATTAAAAGTAGTGTCAAGTAATTAACGTGAGTTATCATGATTTTTAATCGCGCATGCCAGACTTCCTGGTATTTTTCTCTTCAAAGTTATATAGACCCCTTAAATCAATCAATGTAACTAATAGTTTCGGAGCTCTAAGGGCTTGATGTGAAGTCGAGTATAAATTAAAAACTACCCGTATGTCCTTTTTATTGTTATTTCCATCGACATACTTTGAATTTAATAATAAATATACATATGAAGCAAATAATAAAAATTGTACTTAGGAAGCAACACCTTGGATGCCTAGAGGACAGTATCAGGCACGCACAAACGTTTAAGTCAGTACAAAGAGTACAAATATATTCAAAATTGTATACATAAAATATTAATAATTTCAAATCTTTTAGTACTATTGACTTGGAATTGTTTTTATTCACTTTAGTATTGTTTACGTCAAAATTAAATTTTAATATAAAGAGAGATACATAACACCCACACACGATACTCTAAAGGATGTTGAGTGGGTGGCGTTCATCACACGTCTTTGGGGAAGAGCCGAATTCAGTTTCGTTCTCTCTCTAGACGCAGAGAATCAAGCGGGTCTACCACCCATAATACAATGCAAAATTATTGTTTATTAACGAACAATAAGTCTAAACAAAATAATACTGAAACAACACTGAATAACGGGTACAAATAGATTTGAAATAACATTAAATAACAGTTACAGTTAAAACTAAAATATCGCTTAGTAATTGTTAGAAAATAAATATGAAATAGCAATTATTGTTACAAAATAAATTTGAAATAACACTGCATAACTGCTGCAAAATAAAACTGAAATAAAATTGAAATAAACTGCTACAAAATGGAACTGTAGTAACACTGAATAACGGCTACAAAATAAATCTGAAATAACGCTGAATAACGGCTGCAAAATAAATCTGGAATACCACTGAATAAAGGCTACAAAATGAAACTGAAATAACGCAGAATAACAGTTAAGAAATAAATCTGAAATAATTGTAATAATTACAATGAAGTTATATTAGTTAGATTACTTTTAAATGTTATCGATCATGAAATTAACTTCGAGTCAAACTTTAATAACTTAATTTGGTCCCTCTAAGAAATTTTGAATCAGTGTAAAGTAATTACGGGGAATGATTACAGCTTTCCCCCCGTGTATTAAATAATACGAGAAGTTGATTTGCTCATGGGATGCATTTTCAAAGAAAAATGTGGTGATCGGGTGACGATTAACGAAAAAAAAATCGATCATCATTATTTATATTTAGTCGGCCCGTGAGGCCACTAAATATAAATAGTCAATTATATTTAGTCGGTTACTTTTGTCTCACAGTTAACAGACTCTTCACAAGTTATTTTATTAAAACAGATAATAACAGATCTTTAATACATCATTATGTTTTCCATTTCAAAAACTAACTGATCAAATTATTCTTCCTTCAAAAAACTGAAAAATATCGATTAGAGAGCAATGCGGCAGATAGAAAGTTTTGGAAAAGTTTGGAGATCTTCATCCAACAGTGAATTGATAATGGTTGAAAAAATGATATTATAACTTCTTTATTTTATGGGGAACGGTTTTTGTAAGAAAAGAAATTGGTTACTTCCACCTACTCTGAAAAAAGTAAAATGTTTTCAATTAAAAAAAAAATACTAAATTGAAAGGCAACAAACTATTGTCTTGAAAACGTTCGGAAAGATTAGCAAGAAAATAATAACTGATTCAATTAAAAATGAAATAAATCACTATCAGCATCA
This sequence comes from Parasteatoda tepidariorum, assembly GCF_043381705.1. Lineage (NCBI taxonomy): Eukaryota > Metazoa > Arthropoda > Arachnida > Araneae > Theridiidae > Parasteatoda > Parasteatoda tepidariorum. Next base: position 98,923,626 of record NC_092206.1, read on the forward strand.
GCAATTAATCTTTTCAAGATTTTATCTTATAAAGCAGCTGCATTATAAATAAATAAAAAAAATTCTTTTTCAAAGATATTTTTCTTTTTTTTTCGCAAAGCAGCCACCTATGATAAAATAAATTGATAAAAATAACTGTTTCCATTTCCGAAGTGATATTAAGTTTTCTTTTCAATCCAGGTGCATTAATTTTTCTCCATTACACGACTAATCTCTTAAAAAATACCAACCAAAACAAAAGAAACGAAAAAAAAAACCTCGTGCCAAAGAATAATTCTTTTGACACAGTCTAAAATGAAATACCTGAAAACACGCAAAATAAATGAGAAAGAAACTTTATCGAATGCAGATTTTTTTCGTTGTAATTCGCGAATTCCCTTTCAGTAATTATTTTCATTTAATTTAATCCTAGGGTCATAAAATAAATGTTTCTTAATTTATTTTCTCAAAGTTTTTGTCATTATTTATTAGTTAGAAGCTAAACAATTTCTAAATATATGATCTCATTTGTTTTGGAATAAATATCTGGGATGTTTATAAGACATCGTTACAATTTTAAACTGCTATAATTAAAAACAGACAAGGTAATGCTAAAAGAGTTTGCTTTGAATTCAGCAAATTTACTTTAAAAGATAGTAAATATTAGTTTTTTGCTAAACTAACCATAAGGAATGATATCTACGTTAGTATTCTTTTATGTATTTTCATTATACTTTTATTATACTTTAATTTTTAAACTAAGAAAGCACTTCTGCTCAATCTGTCCTTACGGAGTAGGAGAGAGTGTTATAGATAATAACTGGAGTCGAATTTCGATATAACGAACTTCGATAACATGAATTTTTTGATTTCAGGAAAAGAGCTTAATTCCCTACTCGTTTGCTATGCTGCTAATAATAATAATAAAAATAACCTCTGTTAGCCCAATGTATTTTTGCACGTAGTTCTCTTGTTTAGCTTCTTGGAAATAAGATTTTTAATCGATATTTTAATTTATTTTATTTATTCGTACATAAAGTTTTACCGATGACCAATCACTTATAAAACTTGTTAATTTGTATGAATAATTAGTTATTCCTACCATTTTTTAAAAAATATTTATTATATATAATTTAATATGAATTTAATCTTTATACTATTGTTAATTGGAATTACAAATAATGGAAATATAAAATTCGTATAATCGAATGAATCTTCATATGTAATTATTGAACTTTTAATATTAAATGTACTTGATTTAAGTTTTAATTTATTTAAAATATTTACAAATTCGCATACCTAGCGATGCAATGCAGGTTTATACCGATGGTACAAAACTCCGTACTAGCAGTGGTATTTATATTAGGACCCAACATCTAGAAAAATCAATAAAACAACGCAATCCAGATACTTGCTCAGTCTTCAGGAGCGAGTTAATAGCGATTAAGGAGGGGCTTGATGCTATCTTACCCTACGACAGTGATTATTATATCGGCAGATGTAGCACTGCCCCGCAACGTCTTAGTAGCTGGTCCTCTGCAAGCTATGAAATTAGTATATCTATCCTGCTCAAGATGAAAAAGATTTTGCAGCATCTCCAATGGATTCCATCACATGTTAATATTGGGGGCAACGAGATAGCAGATAGATTGACCCAAGAGGGCAGTGAGGAAGATATGCCCACCGGGTCCTCACTTACTTATCAGGAACTTTACTCCAATGAAAAATAGAGACAAAATTCAATCTGGCAAACTCCACCTACGCACCAATGGTACACCATCACAACATCTCCTGCTGTCACCCTTCTGGGAATCAATTGACAGACTGAATTGGCCAGATTCTCGACTGGTCACCTAAAATGTCTAACATTCAAACGTGGCACAAAAATTTATCCGATTTGTAAAAAATGCTGTTTCCATCCAGCCTCGCCGAAACACATACTTGATTGTGCCGGACTATCCAGGGCCGACTTAACTTCCCTTCTTCATCGACTTTCTGGCAGTCAACAACTTTTTGGAGTGGATCTGACTAATGTCAGATCTATGAGGATAAGCAGCAACAACAACAAATTATCAATTTAACGAATATGTAATAGTTTGATTTTTAATCTATAGATGTATGTAATATGGTTCTACGTAATTGCTCTTAAGAAATGATTTGTCAATGTCTATGATAAGTTTCATAAATGTGAAATAAATTTTTCATCGTTAATGCAGAAAAGAAATAAGTTTATTAATGAGGAATGAAAAAAAAATGTTTTTGTAACAATTTTAACATTTTTATGTATTCATTCACTATATTTCAGTATTGCACTTATGTATTTGTATATTTTATGTTACATGTTTAACTTGTTTTCATGAGCCATCATTAAAGCTGACGAGCATGTATTTAATGAAACAAGTTAAAATTGAATTGAACAAATGAGTTTAAAAACTTAGACACTCAAACTTATGTTAACATATTATGTTGAATAAATATATTTTTTCGGTCAAAAATATATGTAAATTGCTAATACTAATTTAATATTTTTCTTTATGAAAATTTGAATGCTTGTGAGTTGATACTGTAAAAGCTCGATATAGCGAACACGGCAATTTACGTTACGCTGCGTTTCCGTTTTTACGACAAATTTTCAAATTACCGTCAAAAAGCTAGCATTGAAGATTAAAAAATTATGTGTTTACAACGAACTAAAAATGCTTCCACTATTACGAAAAGAAATTGTTTTAGGTAAATATTTTTTCTGCAACTTAAGTGAGTATTATTATAGGAAAAGGAATTTTTGATATCAATACCTAAAAGTGAATAACCAACATCATTTCACTTTTTAGGATCATTACAATTTTAACATAATGTTTTTATGAAGCAACGTGTGGGTGACCACCGGTTAATGCTTTCGATTCTTGCTTTCGAAATTCCATCATGTTCGTGAAAATTTACTGTTCAAACCAGCATTGATTGTTATCAATGATGTAATTTATTTTTCATTTTATTTTATTTTCTTCTTGCAAAAACAAAAATTTCTGTCATCGACATATCTGCCTTTAATAATGTACATAGTTAGTTGATTCAGTCTACAATCCGTAAGTAAGTTTACAATCCGGAACTAACCCACACTTGCGTTGGATGCAGAGGAAAACCACGAAAATCTCCCATGGTTAACCTGACGGCAAGGGGGCTCTAACCCATGATTTGTCTACCACTGAGGATATTTTAGCGTTAGCACTGCCGTCGGTGCGATCCGAATGCGGATTCGTATTGACCAGCCATCGCAGGGATTCGAACCCGGTTCACCTCATTGGAAGGCGAGCGTTCTATCACTTGAGTCATCGCGGTTCTTAATAAAATTACAGTAAAAATTGCTTGTTCAAAGTTTTTTGTTTGTCGCACTCTGTACTTATTTAAATCAAATTAGTTGTTAAAAAATGGCAAGCATGGCACTTTCCTTTTTAGTCTTTTTGCTGATATTTTAACATTAAATATGAGTATTTTCTTATAACGACAATTTCATCTGCTATTATGAATTTTCATAATAACGGGCTTTTATTTTTTATATGAAACCAGGAATGAGAAACAGAACAATTACCTTAATAAATTTCAAAAGTGGATTCATTGCTTTTGGACTTCAAAACTATCACCATAAAATCTTTCTCATCATTGTTAGAAATTTCTCGGAAAAAAAATTTTGAATGACAATTTATTTAATTATTATTTTACCATATTCAACCAAAACAGTCGAATAACCANTGAACAAGAATTTCTACTTCTCGGACTAACGATATCGGACAAGTGAAAAAACAATTGCTTAAACGATCCGGCAACGACATTGTCGTTCACACATTTGTCGTCCGATTTTGTCGGTATCGTGTCGTGTAATGAAAAAGCGCCCTTAATCTCTCAATTTCAAGACTAGCTGAACGGAAGTTTGAATCCCAGCTTTGTCATCACAATATTTCTTCCATTTTCTCAACTCATATATATAGAATATCCGGAATCATGGACTATTAGAATACGAAACTTTCACTCATGGATGTTAGCACCATTAGTTGATAAATGCAGTAACCCTATGTACCAAAGAAAAATATTTACAATAACATAATCTCAAATGTACCAAGGTTAAATTAATTATAAATTAGAATATCAAATGTACCATTTTTAAATTTTATTAAAAATTACGGATATGTTACAAATAAAATATCATTAGAGAGAAATGGGTATTAAATTAGATAGAAGTATTCAGTCGATAATGTATAAAACCATCAAAGGAAATAAAAGAGATTAACTAAATAATAAATTTTGATAATAATTTTGGATCATCATTAATTGATGTACAGAAAGGCCAAAAGTGATCGAAAATAGTGGAGGGAAATATTGCTAAAGTGCCACGTGAATTAACCCAACAGCAAGGGCTCGTGGTCAAGATAAAGGACGACTGAATAACATCTATGAAATTTTACGTTTGTGCAAATAAACGCTGGTCAGAAAAAGGAAATATGAGAATATTACTCACCACATATTATTTACATCATGGAGACAGGTCCACCATCGGACATTTGAAGTGATGGATACCAAATAAAAATACAGTGAAAAGAAGCATCGTTCACAATTTTATCTTTAATTGTTCATTATTTTACAATAGTACCAGTTTTGGAATGGGATGGGTGGTCTAACACACAAAAATATTTCAGGCATCGCAAAAGAAGAAAAAAAATAGCCAAGGAGTCACAAAAAAAAAATGGCGGCACTTGCTAAAAAAAAGGGATTAATATTACAGGGGGGTTCGGCATAGCTCGCTGACCTAGGCCAGCTCACCTGCCGAGACCAAAGCAAAAGCAACACTAGAGGAGAAGTGTCCTTGGTGGTACCAAAAACGATAAAAATCGCGTCCCCTTAAGCGCGGGAAAATATAAGTTATCTAGGAGGAGGAGAGGTAGACTGTGATTAGACGGGGATCACAGGACAGGTAAAGCAAAATCAATCAATGTAAATGAGTACTCCCACACATACCAAATAAGGTGCCAAAGGGAAGAAGTCCCCAAAAAAAGGCGTGAACACCCCAAAAATTCTAGGAAAATCTAAAACAACCGGCTGGAACCAGAATCACCACGTGCAAAATTGAAGGTTACATGAAAGTGATGGGAAAAGAAGTTAAGTGGTGACGTAAATTTAGAAAGTGAGGGAAAAGAATGTTGTCCTTGAGAAGGACAGTGGGGTCAGACGTCCTTGAATTGCAAAAGGTGAAAAAGGAAAGACACAAAAAAAATGTGTTGCTAACGTCAAAGTAAAAGAAACATTTCCATTTCTCTTCAAAGAATATGGGGTAAAATAAGGATTAAATTAGAAAAAGAAAACAACCAACATTAAACTAATAGGAATTAAATTGAACAATTAGAAAAAAATCGTCACATGTGACACCCTAGTATTTCCAATTTCTCAAGATAGATGGTGCCATCTCATATAACAACTAAGCCACTGTCATCGGTTCGATTGACAAAATCTAACCATTACCTAACGGAATGCCTAACACAACCTTACTGTAATGTCCGGTTAAACTGTATTTTCACGGTTTAGAAACCCTGTTACTTGTAAGCGGTTTCAAAACCGTAAAGGTCAAAAGTTTTCCTAAACGTAAACTTTACGGTTTATTGGGTGGACTGCTTGTTGTCGGTTAATTTACAATAATTTTAGAATAAAAATTCTAATAGAGTGTCTTCACTGTTGAAAATTTGTTCTTCTAGAAATTTCGGAATTTATGGTAGAGTTTTGCATTTAAATGTCTGTTTTTGCGAGCTTGTGAAAACTTTACTCATCATTTTGTGAATCTGGAACTATATTTAAAATTCTATATTCAAAATTCTTTCCTTTTTCTGGATCTATTGTAATTAAGTAGGAATATTCATTTCCAATATAATGTTACTTGTTTAAGAAACCTTCACGTATTTAATGTCAAATTGCGGCATATTTGGAGAAATCAAGTTTTACAATAATTTTTTAAAATCTAGAAAAGCTGAATATAAATTAAAAATTAAAAATCCAGTGATTTTCTCTAATTATCATTTAAAAGAAAGGATGAACATTTATATTTGAAATATATGATTGCTTTGTTTTGGTTATTTTAAAATATTTTAAATTCTTTGGTCTGAATTTTTATAACACAGTATTTGATTAATAACGACAAAATTTCAATACAAAAATAAATAAAATTAAATAATCCTTTCTCTAATTATATGAGATCCCGAAACGTGTTATTTAAAAAATATTTGCGGGAATGGCAGAAATAAATTGGACTTTTTCTATCTTTATACCTTCATCAAATCATTTTCTTTTCTATAATCTTAAAAAATGTAGCTTCTGAGTTCCTGCAATAGACTGCTCTTGTATCGAAATTATAAAGAAAATAAGATATAAATGCGATAAATTATATCTGTTTCTAAATGCAAGATATATTAAACCCCAACATCTTACAAAACTTTTTCAACAGGAAAAACTCATACAAAAAAAATGAACTCAAAAGATTCTTTTGAAGTAGGAAAATGCAATTTTCTTTTTTCTTTTTTCTTAATCAATAAAACTAATTCTTTCTCCTACTGATGGAATCGTTTGTGTAACTTTTTTTAACGATTGGTTTGCGTGTATCATTTTACATTGCTTTCTCCAAAAGGCATTCAGAACTCGCAGATTATTCACAAATAAACGAAATGGTTAATCAAAATATGCAAAATACAAACTAGTCAAAAATATTCTCTGTGATATTATTCTTTCGTTCTTTTCAAACTTAGTTTAGTAGCCAGATTTATCTTCCTGTAATATTTTTTTATTCTAACAGAAAATGTAATTTTTTTATTTTCCCGTCTTCTATACGCTGATTTTTATTCTTTAAAAAAGAATATACAACAAATTAGTGAACAAATAATTAATATGTGGGGGTTATGATTGGTATAAATTTGACGTAAAATAAAAATTTAGTTTATTTTTTATAAATTAACATTGTTCATAAATATACAGCTGTTATGAAAAACTATAGAATTTGGCTAAGGTTGGAAGAAATTAGTTGATTATATATCCTAAAGATGTTGATTACTATTTGTTGAAGAACATTTTGCTGTTGGAAAGAAACAATGTTTTTAGAAATTTATAATGAAAATTGTTGAACATGTCTATTCATTTGACCATGTTTCCCACTCCCAATTATGAAAAACACATATATGTTCAAATCGTAAACAATTTTAATGAAGAGTCAGATTGGATTAAAAAGAAGAAAATTATTATTAATCCAAAACTACTGATTATTTTTGATAATCTAGCAATCTTTTGTAAAGCAAGTTTTTTTTCTAAAAAAAAAGGAGTTTATTGCTAAATAACTACTGTTAAATTAAATCGTTAACAATTTTTAAGGAGAGTCAGATTAGATTAAAAAAAGAAACTTATTTTTAAGCCAAGTTGCTGATTATTTTTGATAATCAGGAGTTCTTTTGTAAAGCAGGCTTCTTTTTTTTTAAAAAAAAAGGAGTTTATTGTTAAATAACTCTGCCCATTTGTTCAGATTTCCCTCTCACATTTATGAAGAAACACAAATATGTTCAAATTGTAAACAATTTTAATGAAGAGTCAGATGGGATCAAAAAAAAAGAAAGAAAATTATTTTTAATCCAAGCTACTGATTACTTTTTGATGATCAGGAGTTCTTTTGTGAAGCAGATTTTTTTAAAAAAGGAGTTCTTTAGAAATAAAATAATTCTGAAAATGGTCCTCAGAGTGCAATTGCTGCTTGAAAACCATGAAGAACACCTGTGTCAATCAAGAAAACAAAAATACAAATGATATGTAGATGTTAACGGAAAGTTAAGGAATTCATGTATTGGCTATTAATCGCTTTAATTTATTCTCAAGGATTATGCATTCAAATTTGTTGACGAAAAAACTAATTAAAGCTCATCAAAGGATGAGGTGGTCACCACCCACTACTCGTTCTAGATTGCAGAGACTACAGATAGGACTTGAAGCTATGCGGAAACGGTGTCTTGGGGACAGTCATGGCCAGTGGCAAGCCTAAATTCAGTCACCATTTTATGTCTGGGCCATTTTGTGACTACTTATATCATTATAAAAGTTTAAATTGGGAAAGGCTATAATTTTTTTTAAAATTTAATTTTCAACGCTTTAAAAATTTCGTCATAAATGCTAAGTTTGGTGTCACGTTAATTTTTCGCGCATAATTTTTAAATCCTTCTTATAATTTTATCCCCATACCATTATAAAGTAAAATATGAAGTCATCTACTTTCTACACTGTTAGAAATTTCTTGGAAAAAATAGTAAAATGACAATTTATTCAATTGTTATTTAACCACATTCAAATAAAGCAGTCAAATAACCGTAAATAAGATGGTATTCAAACTGTAAACTGTGAGAAAAACCGTTTATTAACAGCTTCACCTAATGCGGTTAAACAACCATTATTTTATCACACCAACTAGACCTACCAAATAAAAACCACTTAATTCCTTGTAGATGGGTACATATTATATATTAGAGAGGGTCAATCTAATGACCAACAGAACGGTGGTTCGAGTCCCAACTTTAACACTAGAGGATTTCCTCCTTTCCGTTCATCTCATGAAGCGTTTCTAGTCTCCTGCATTCTTGAATTTGTGACTCTGGGCTATTAGAATATGATACTCTCTTTTGCATGTAAATGGCAGCACCAAAAAGCTACTGAATTATCTTCAATGTCTAGTTAAGTTTCTTTTTTACAGTTATGTTTTGAAACCTTGCTGCCTTAAATAGTTAAAAAAAAACAGTATAAATTTGTATTCATGGTTTTTAAACCGTAAAAGCTGTAAACGGTTTCACAACGGCAAAAGTGAAAAATATTTTTAATCGTTAACTTTATGGTTAATTGGATGGACAGACTGTTGCCCGTTATTTTGCCTTAAATTTAGAAAGAAAAATGAAAAAATATACTACTTTTTTTAAAATCCTGCCATGTACTTCAAAAATGTGCCTTTTGTTGACCACCCTTTATATTTCCTTTAGCGTCAATCCAAAAGTAAATTTTGGTTATAATTTATTTATAAATTGAAATGAAACTTAAATTTATTTTTCAACGAAATCACGTTTTGTAAAAATATATTTCAAAATTTGACAACTACAATAAAAGTTAAAAAAAGATATGAGAGGGTGATGGGAATTTCTTACATAAGCAGGGTGGGAGGGGCTTGTAATTTTTTTTTTTTATTTCGATGAGAAAATGTTCAAAATTGTCAAAAACATGTAATTTTTGACCACTCCTTTTTTATATTTTGCTTTAGTTTAAAAATAAAACAGTTTTTAGTTTTTGAACTGGATATTTTTACTAAACGTACCGTGGTAATTAAAATATTTCATTTTATCACACATCGGCTAAGAAATAGTTTATAAATAATAGCAAAACATTGTGTGAAATTCTGAGTAGAATATTCTTCAAATTTTTTTTTTCGATGGACAAAAGTCTTGACGTCTAAACCTCATTAAATCTCGAATTTACTTTTTATTATAAGTATGAAACTTCCTATGTTTAATATTTTTCCAAGAAATTTTTTTGTTATATATATTTTTTTCATTTAGAAATAAAAAAAATACGGGGATTATAGAGTCTTACTCAAGAATTATTCATATCTCACCCGTCCTTCCTCTTGAAAGCAAATCAAAAACCTCTTTAGGTGTCTTCTAAGCATTTGTACATCAGCTATCAATTAAATATTTAGTTAGCTTTTGAAGAAAATACAAATTTTGTATTCGTAATTAGATGTATTTCATCGAAATGGGAAGAAATAGTGCTCGCGATGAATTGTTACGATGATTTCTGCCGGCGAAAAAATTAAGCTCACGACGAATTATCTTACACTGAGTTATGCCAGCGACGAATTGAGAGCACGACGAATTATCGTTGCGATGAGTTACGCCAGCGACGAATTGTGCTTGCGACGATTCGTCGCTATGGAGAATTATGCCCATGACGAACGGTCTCTGCGACGAGCTGTGCTCCCAATTAATTGTTGCCGTGAAGAATTGTGCTAACAACGAATTGTAGAGTAACAAATTCGGTGAGACGAAATCTCGACACGACAACCTGACGCAGAACCGTCACGATTTGTATCAGGTAACTGTTAATTCTGTCCGTGGCTCTCTGTTTCTTTTGACATGAACTCAAGTTCGAGCATATGGAGTAAAGATCTCGAGAGAGATGAATAAGTTTTCTTACAACAATGGGTAAAAGGCCAAAAAGCGAGGAAAATATCGCAATAAATTTATTTGCAATAACTTATGAGCAAATAAAAATTTTGAGATTGCCGTTGATTTCATAAATAAGAAACAGCCCTTTCAGCATTTTAAATTTCAACTATATTTTTGCGTTCCATTGAGCTGCAGAGCACCTCACAAGAACAAGTTTAACAAATTCTTATGGTTTTAGAAATATAATGAGTTTAACAATTAATAATCTCGAATTAATCATCAACTGCTAATTTTTTTTTATTCCGACAAATTTTGAGTCTTATAGGACTTGTGAAGCTTATAGTTATTATAGAAGCTTATAGTAACTTATAGTTGAACATACAAAACTGCAGTGGAAGCGACTCGTGCGATTTCGACCAAACTAAAATCAGAGATGACATCATTATTTCATGAAATTAATACAAATTATTTCGTAAAACTAATAAATAAATACAAAAAAGACAAAAAGGAAAAAGAGAAAATTCAAGAAAATTACGAAAATCAATAAGTTTTATTTACTGCGGATAAGCTACAAGTATATAGAACTCATAAAATTACAGAATAAGGAAAATAAAGAGGAAGAAAATTATTAAAAAGAAGAAAAAAAATAATAAAAATCCGGGGAAAAAAATTATCAGTTCATCAGTTCACACGATTATATCAGCAAAAAGGAGTGCTTTCTAATATTATATCAACATAGCCGAAGCAAAATATCCGGATTTTTATTAATTTTTTTTTCATAATTTTCCTTTTCTCTTTTTTCATTATTCAGTAATTTTTTCCACGTTTTCTCTACATTTTGAATTTAAAACATTTGAACTTAATTAAGTGATAAACTCATTAACACTTGGTACATACTGAGGTTTTGAGACAATTTAATGAAAAATCATCTTTGTAGCTAAAAACATTACGATTTCTTTATAGGAGAATATTACATTTCATTAAACATTACGATTTCTTTATAGTTTCCGTGTATTTTACAGTTATCAAGTAAAAAGTTTCGAAACTTGCTNTAAATAACAAAATCCAAGAATAAAAAGAAAGACCTAGTGCGTTCTCCAGAGGTGGTATCCACTCTTTCAGGACCACCACAATGGGTGATATACCGTTGGCCATGTTAATTTGGACGTCTAGTTTCTGCTAAACTAGATGGCAGCACCAAGACTCTATTTGGATGCTAAAGTGCACTAGGAATTTAATTTTGCCGGAAATGCCAAGAGCCAATAAGGCACTCCAGGGATCTTTTACATGCCGTATAATCATACGACATGGCCGCTGAGGATTTTCTGCATCCCGAAGAAATCCGGTGTCTGGGCCGGGGATCGAACCCGCAGACTTGGGCTCAGAAGGCCGACGACAAACTAACTGCGCCACTCAGCCACCTGATATATATATTCTTCTCTTCCAACCTCACTACAATTAGCGAAGAACGCTGGGCAATCTACGTAGGTTGTGCCCTAGCGTAGGAACTTCTTAAGATGTGTCCCAGTGAAGAAATTTTCTAAAATGGGTCTTAACGCAAAAACTTCTTGAGATGTATCTTAGCGTAGTAACTTCCTAAAATGTTTCCAAGCGTAGAAACATCCTTAAATGTGCTCTATGTTGGAGAATTCCTAAGATGTATTTAAGTTTAGAAGCTTTCTAAAACGTGCCCTTGCGTAGAAATTACCTTAAATGCGTCCTAGCGCAGAAACTTCCTGAAATGTGCGCTAGTGTAGAAACTTCTTAAGATGTGTCCTAGCGTAGAGATTTCCTAAAGTGTGACCTAGCGTAGAAATTTCCTAAAATGTGTCCTAGCGTAGAAACTTCCTGTAATGTGCGATAGTGTAGAAACTTCCTAAGATGTGTCCTAGAAGGAAAATGTATCTTAGCGTAGTAACTTCTTAAAATGCTGCCGAGCTTAGGAGCATCCTTAAATGTGTACTAGATTGGAAACTTCTTAAATTGTGTTCCAGCGTAGAAGCTTCCTAATACGTGCCCTTGCGTAAAAGTTTTCTTAAATGCGTCCAAGCGCAGAAACTTCCTAAAATGTGACTTCATATTCGAAAGTGTACCCCTTCGTATAAACTTTCTTAAATGTGTCCTCGCTGAGAACTTAATTAATCAGACAACCCATGAAAAGAATTTTAAGTTTTGCTCTATGTAAAATTCATTTTAGCACTTAGCTACCTTTTTCATTATTCATTACTAAGTACATGATTTTAAAATAAAGAATGCACAGAAATTAGAACTAAACAAAGGATCAGTGTTGTCAATCGGTGTCGAATATTACAATATTAAAAAAAGATTTTTAACTTCTTCGTAACCCTAATTGTGAAAACGTATGACGGTTGTATAACTTAACATTTTTCAAAACCTCATTTAAAATTTAAAGTGAAATTAGAGCAAAGATTTAGAAACAAATTGAGTAGCTTAAAAAGAAGAAAGCATAAAATCTTCATCACAATTCCAACGAAGGTAATTTCAAATATCCGAAGGATTAACATTTAAAATTGCACCACTTTAAGACCATTGTAAACATCAACAAAAATATTGACGAAACTTAAATAAAAACTAATTGTGTAAACACCCTACCCATTTCTTGCCTTGGGAGAAAAGTGCGGGAAACTTTCCGAGAGTTACTAATTACTATTTATACCTTAAAAGTTTCTAAAGAGAAAATAAATAAAATGCAGTGGCGACATCTATGTGCAATGTGGAACCAAAAAAAATCTTAAAGCAAATCTTTATTTCATGTATTTAAATGGCAGATAGTATAGCAGAAGATCTAAAACAGCAGATCTTTTGCTAGACAATATAAAATAGTCAAAACGTGATATGTAAACCAAGAAATGTATTATAAAGTATTTTATAATTAAAGTAGTAGACAAAAAGGAAAAAAAAAAACCTCATGTTAAAAGAAATGAACAGACGTATTAATATTTAAGTTGAGGGAGAAACCACAAGCAGAATCTTACAAAATACAGTGCCGGAAGACGGATGTCATAAACATCAAAAAAATTAATTAGAGTTTAAAGGTGCTTCTAAAAATGGGCTTGCAGCATCTTTCTGTTTCAACAAGCAATTAAACCTGTCTTATTGTTTATCACACTCACCTCCTACACTTTGATTTGTCAGATTTTGATAGTGCTTTTGTTTTTACCTTGAATTCATATCCATTCCGAATTTTTAATTTGTATACATTTTTCTTTTCTCTTTTGATAAGAATTCTAAAAATGCGTAATAAGAACGGTATTCAAGGAACACCTTGCATACATATTGACCATCTTCCAAATCATATTTCAATATTTTATAAGTTTTTTTTTTAAATTGTTCCGAAACAATAAAAATTTGCGTTTTATGAAAGCAACAAATAATGAAATAAAATTTCATTAGAATGCTGATCTCTACTAAAATTAACAAAAATTGAAACCTAATAAAAATTCTTATCAATATTTTGTGTTTTATGCCCTTAAATATTTATCTGTAAATTTCAATGCGTATGTTTTTCCGATTTAATTTCTGATTACGATTATAAAAACAAAATTAGGTTGTACAAAAACAAACTTAATTTACTAATTAAAACTTTAATCTTTAATTAAAAACAAAGGGGAAACACGTTTCAATGCAATTTACCGAAGCAGAAGTTTCGTGTTGTAAAAACATTCAGAAAAATTATAAAAAATTCTGTTTTTAAATTTTTTTTCAGATTCCATCATCCTGCGCAAAGCAAATTCCTTAACCATAGAAATATTGCTTAATTTAGCGGATGTAAAATAAGAAAGATTTTTCTAAGACAAAACAAACCTTTACTTTTTAAACTTCACTAATAAAATAATAACTTCATTCATCCCTGTTAAATCCCTTTTGTATAACGTACACTTGTTGAAAAAGTTAACTTTTGTAACAAAACAGTTTTCTTAGTTTTAATTTTTTATTCACGTCTACTTCCTAATTCTCCCCCTTTTTTTGTAAACACTACACTTCCTTTTCTGTTATTTTTCTCATAGTTTTTATCATTTGCCAAAGAGACTGTTTTTATATTTGATTTCAAACTGTTTCAGATTGAAAAACGTGTTTTTTTTTCCTTTATTACAGTTTCAAAAGGAAATATAATTTATTATTCTGCACAAGGAAACTAGTAAATAATTATTTTAACTTTAGGATGATTCTAGTGTCATTTTAAAAAGTACTGTTTCTAAGAAAAATAAAAGCGATTGTCTTATACGCTTGTTAGCTTTATGTGGTTTATTTTATTTAAACTAAAACTTGCATAGATATTTCAACAAATCTGATAAATGTTAATATTTTATAAAATTATCACGAATTGTTTTTATACCTTTTATTATTTTAATTTTTTCTGTATATTAAAAAATCGTAAAGGCCGCAGCCGATTCCGTCGTCGCTGTTTTGAACGTTCAACTTAACGTTGTATTTTGTTTTACTGCACAAAAACTATCTGACCTAGAGGTTTGATTTTACTAGGGTACGCAGAAAAGTGCGCAGGAATTAAAATGAAATGAAAAAAAAAATGAAAATTCTAGAGTTACTTCTTGAATTATTAACTGTTAAACTTATTGAAAAAATGCCATACGGACTGCTCTATAGGCCATAAAAATGAAATTACATATTTAAAATTTGGCCTACTGAAAGGACCCTGTTGACAAAGCCTTTTTTTTCGAGCGAAAGTCATTGCAATTTTAAGTGCTTAGTTTGTGAATTTCTTCTCAATTATTTTTATTATACGTTACATTTTGCTTTGTTGTTCAAAATCTGAAAAATGTACATGAATTTTGGTGGAATAAAAAAATATTCCATTCGATTTTCAGTTCGAAAATTATTAACTGCTGAACTTGTAATAAAAACAAATATGCTAATCTACTGAAACCATAAAAAAAACAGTACTGTCCACTGAAATGCAATTATTGAGTTGGAGCCGTGGGGGCTCAGGGGAAAGAGCATTCGCCTTCCAATCAGGAGAACCGGTTTCAAGTTACAGCGTAGGCTGGTCGATACGACTTCCGCACCCGGTTTGCACCAACCACAGTACTGATGTAAAATATCCTCAGCTGTCGACGGAACAAGGGTTAGAATCTTTTGCCATCAGGCTAACCGTGAGATTTTTTCGTGGCTTTCCTCACCATGTAACGCAATTGTGTGTTAATTCCATCAAAAAGTCCTCCACGAAGACAAATTTCGTCCAATACTTGATTCAGGAGTTCCCTTGTCTTCTGGATTGGGTTCAAAATTACAAAGCTACGGAGCCGAACATAAGTCGTAAACCCAAAACTTGGGTCTGCAGTTCGACGACAGTTATGAAATAAATACATTAAAAAAAATATTGAGTTGAAATTTGATCGGACTTTTTCAAATTTTAACTTTAATGAATTTTTTTTTTAAATTAGTATTATTTGAAACTTATTGTAATTTTAAGCGTTTGTTTTGCAATTTTCTTCTTTAAATATCATTATTTATTTTATGATGTAGAAAAAATTATCTCTCTCTCGAAAATTTTCCTTTTATATGCTATCGCGTTTGATTTGATGTCAAAGGTAACACAAATAAATAAAAAGTAAGAGAGGGAGGTGAGATGTTACCAAATATAAATATTAACAATTATCTCAAAATTTTAAAAATATCAAATATGGAAGAGAGGTAAAAACTGTTCAAATTCGAACTTTTATCGTTAAATATTGTGAACTGGTAAAATTACTTTTAATTTATTGCTCATTGAGTCGCATATTCTGCATTGCTAAGTTTTTTTACCAAGTACATTTAATTAATTTTCAATAACAGTTATCATTTCGTTTCTTAACGTATTAACAAAATGTACTTACATAAAATTATAACAATTATATATTTTGATGCGGTGAAAAGATTTTCCATTATCGACTTTTAAGTAGAAAGTTTTAAGTTAAATAGGGAAAAAAAAGGTTTATGTCCTCAAAATCTAATTTTGAGCGGAAAAAACGAATGGGTGGACGAACAGGAACTGTTTTACAGCATCAAAATCCATATTCACTGAGTAATAACTCTCGGGGCAGTGAGGGTACCGATTTTCGACGTTAGTGATTTGCCGAAATTTTATTCATCCTCAAAATGCGGCTGATGCAACAAATGTTGTAAAAATGGGCATAAAACGTTAACCTTTAATGATGAAAAAGAAGAAATCACGGGGGATGGTGAGCGGCGCAAAAGGAGGTGGAAGTTTCGCCTTCTACTCACCTACCCCCGTTTCATTTATCATTATGTTTTTCTTTTTAAAAATCGATTTTCGTCGAAAAAGCGAAGATCATTTTGTTAATGAAATAAGTAATGATAATTTAATCTAAGCATATTTTGCTGCTAACGTGCTAATTGCAACGAAATGAATGAATACCTGGAATTAAAAAATAATCATTTGTCTTTGAAAAAAAATCCCCAAAAAACAACAACTCGAAAACAGAATGTGTGACTAAATAAGAATTAATAAAAGATATGTAATTTTTGCCGTTAAGGATACATAACGATAACTTTATGTCATTATATCCCTTAAGATAGGAAACGGTTTTTATCTCTCTTGGACTTTTAAATTTGGTTTTTCATAGTTTTAAAAACTTCAAAATAAATGTTAAGATGCTATGCATCACGATTCCTCTCATAAAGTTTTTGTTATTTCCAGCCTGAACTCCTGTGTGAGCATATAAAATAAAGGTCTCGAATGAAATAAATAACACTTTTACAACAATGGGTAAGTAGTCATTATTTTAAGGAAAGAAATAGTCAAAAAATTTGCAAAAAATACACACAGAATTGAAACAACTTTCGAACAATTTAGAATTTCAAGAAGAAAAAAAACTCGCGTTGAGTTCATAAATTAAAATGGCTTAAACGAAAGACTTAATTTCCATTTAAAGCATATAACATGGTTGGCTTGTTTCACTAGAAATATTCCGTTGGTAAAAATTTAAAATGTAAGAGCATTCTTTTTTTTCTAGTCAGTTCCCTTGCTGTTTGGCCAAATTTTTGCCTAAAAGTTTAATAAATCTTCATCGAACTCAACTGGGCTGTTCGAACAAGATACGTTTTTAAGCTCGAAATTTTCATTTTTAAAGCATGGCATATGAATCACGAACGATTTTTTCAGTTGTGGCATCCTCCCCATACCCTGCTGAAATGTCACGAGCAGCTATTGCAGTTAAGGAACCATAATTATAGGCAAAAAGGAGTCAACTTGACTTTTCATTTTAGTGATTTGAAAATTAATATAAATTGACTCGAAAAAAAAACGATTGAGGAGCAACAAAACATCCTTTTTCGCATGATCTAAAGCTTCATGAAAAACATATTTAATAACAATTGAAATGTCTGAAAGAACAAAAAAAAACGGCGGGAATCTAATTTGCAAAACAATGTGGAAACTGAAGAGAAATATGAAAGTTAAAAATTTTCAATGTAAAAAATTAAATAAAAAATAAGTTTACCACAAACTTTAAAATTCTGTACACTACTTAAACGATTTATACATCTAGCATTTTCGAATATTTATAGCAGTTTTATATACAATGGCATAGCATAAAATCCAGATGGACTCTATTATCCCTTTTAGTTTTCTTACAATTTTTCTTTCCGCCACAATGCTCAGGTCTATGAATAATACCAAAATGCCGTTAGAGGAACCAATAATCATTTTTCACACAGAACCCAATCTCATTAACATGTTTTGATACTTATTTTCGAAAAAAGAATTGTCTATTGTGGGGAAGGCCATTGTCATCCATCTTGTTCGATTACGACGGAAGTTTTCCCATATTTTTATCGAAAAAATACCTTTCTATTGATCAGGTAACGGTAGCTGTTAGAATTAAACATTCTTTTTGAATGGATAGACGTTTGAATCTATTTTTCACATATTGATGAAAGACGTTCATACCTTTAATTTAATAGCTCTTTTTGCATCTTGAAAAATCGAAATGTTAATTAAAATTCTTATTGGTTCAGTGTCGTTCTATAAGCGTCTTGTCAATAAAACTGTGAATTATTGCTGTGAAGAAATTTTTGCTGTCAACACATTTAAGGATTTTAATTTTCTCCTACAAATACTGTTCAAAAAACAAAGTAAAAAAAATAATAACTTGAACTTACTAATTCAGTTAAACTGTTCCAAAGGTAAAATAAAATGTGTTTCGATTGATAACGAAATGACATTTTGCTCATAAAAAAACATTTATTAAACATTGCATAAAAAGTTAATTTTATGAAAATAACTTTTATTTACTACCTAAAATATTCTAACAATATTTATCAGAAATAATTTGCATTCAGTGAAGTTAATACAATTGCTTTTTTTAGAATCTCTTGTAATTTCAGAATATGATAGTTTTTTAACAATTCGCTTTGAGTCCTTAAACTTTTAAGAATTTTTCGACGTTTTCAAAAAAAAAAATTTATAATTTATTTTGTTTAGATGCAGATGTTAATAAAATAATTAGAGAGCCGAATAGGTATTTAATTTACATATTTATGAAAAAATTTGTAATGAATGTATTTCTGAAAATATTTTTTATTATTAAATGTCGCTTAAAAACGTTTTCACAAACACAAAAAGAGAAATAAAATGACTGAGGATAATTACTTTAATAATTTTAATGATTCTGACTCTATAAACTAATTGATAAGATCGAATTACTTAAGGGCACGTAAAATTAAAAATAGAGCAACAAAAAACTACTTTAAAGCTGTCTTAAAAACACAAAATGAAAATTAACATTTAAAAATATGTTACTTTATATCTTTTTAAACATTTGACAATGTATAGTAAACTTTAAAGGTTTGTCTTATTATTATTTTATAAAAGTAGATTTTAAAGGAAATATCTGAAAGTTTTTAGAAGATTTTTCAGGAAAAAATGAGAAAAACAGCTAAATTCTTTCTAATATTTCTATTTATTAAGTGCAGTTAAGTGCTTTTTGGTTTTTATTTGCAAAATAAAGATCCCATTAACTTCTCAAATTATCAGTAATTATATTCCTCTTTTTGAATAACACATAATGCGCTTTAACTCTGCTTAGTCTACAGACTAATAGCTCAAGACTGATAGTCTATGCAAAATACTCGGTGAATAATGATTTCAAGTTGTATGGGAGATTGTAAAATAACACGGAGGTACTTATTATGTGGTTGAATGATTAAGAGTTTTGAGTGTGGAGGCGTAAAGCGGTTGAATATTTATGGCTTTAAATCCAGATTGAGATTGATGGTACTCGGAAATACTTTTTTCATGAGAAAATTAACTCATGAATATTGGACAAATATTGAATAATGAGAAACATTAGTACTCTGTTAGAAATTTCTCGGGAACAATATTTAAATAACAATTTATTTCATTATTATTTTACCATATTCAAGCAAAGCAGTCGAATACAGAGGGTATTCAAGCTGTTAACTTTGAGAAAAACGCGTTTACACTGCATACCGTTAAACAACCATAATTTTAGATCACCAACTTTGGCTCACCTAATGAAGCCACTTAATTCCCTGAATATGGGTACATATTATAGCCGAGAGGGCTAATCTGTCAATCTCATAATCGACAGAACGGAGGTTCTAGTCCCGGCATTGACACCACAGCAATTCCTCCTCTCCCTTCCAGCTTCCAGTGTCCTGCACTTCCTGATTTTTGACCCTTCCTAATTTGTGAGAATACGACACTTTCATTCGTGCATAGATATCAGCACCATAGAGCTGTTAAATTATCACAGATATCCGGCTTCAAAACCGCAAAGATTAAAATATTCTTTACCCTAAATTATTAGATGGACAGACTGCTGCCGGCTACTTTAAAATAATTATAGAATGGAAATTTTAACAGAGTACCCTTAATAATTAATAAACTATATTTATATTTCAATCCCATATAATGAATTCATTTATGAAATAAGGAATTTATTTTATGAATAGTAAAAATAGCTGTTATTTTCATAAATAAATGAATTTATGTGAACTTAAATGCAGTGTGTTTTATAAAGATCACCTTTAATATGTATTTTTTAGAATGCCTATCAAAAATGAAAACAAGAAAAGTATGCATAGGGGGGATGAATGTGATTTTTTAAAACAAAAAAAATACGTGATTGTCAGAAAATGTAAAAAACTTAATAAAAATAATTTGAAAAGATGAAAAAAAAATACTGAAAAAATTAATTATGAAACTCTTACATACTGCATATCTTAGAACTTTTTTTACTGATTAAATATTAAAATAAGTTGTAATTAAGGGGCATTTGATTTGAAAGAGAAATTTCAGAATTGTAAATATCAGAATGTGCCATCTATTTGTTAGAACTGAAACTAAGGGTGAGTCGGGTGAAGTAGGCATATAGATAAAATGGACATACCTCGTTCTTACTTGCACAGTGAACGAAAAAATAAGTTGCACATGCGCATAGCAACAAGAAAAACGCCCTTAAACATTCAATTGCGATTCCCTTATTGTGCGGCTTTAAGAACTCCTCCAGACTAAAAGTCTGGGGCTGTCTGCTGCTATGGTTACAAACGAGACCACATTTCTAATAGCGGGGGGGGATGGAAGAATAAAGGTGTCGATTGGTTTACTCACGTTGACCCATGCCAAGATCGAGACAAAACTATTCAACCCACACCCCTATTCGAAGTGACTTTTCTTAGTAACCATGATACCCTCGACGACGCGAGATATATGTCTGGAGGAGTTATACATCGCAGACATCATAATGTGCCATCCATATGGTGCTTCTAAAATTAATAGTGAGTCGACGCGTGGAGAAGACGGACATGCCTCGTACTTCCTGTTTGACACTTTAGGCGTCAAAATAATTGAAGAAAATGTTAAATTGCATATGCGCGTAGAAACAGAAAAAATTGTGAAAAAAAAAATCCTCCAAGCGACACTAAATAACGGAAAAGTAAGCCCTATGCATTTTATTAAATTCTCTGAAAGTTAAGGTAACGTATAAGCGACAGCGTTGCAAACCAAGTGTTTGAGATGCTACGTTGTAATTAAGAAATGCACATTAAAGTATAATTTTGCGTATTTGTAGAAAATCAAGTATTTTAAATTGCCATTCATGACAGAATAAATTCAAAGGTAAAAGAATGAGAGCAATTCTCCCTCAAAGCAAGTTCTATAATGCTGTGACACACATTTCAACGTCCTGAAAAAGCAAAGAACTAAAACCAGTAAGAGTCATTGGTTTTTTCACAAAAGATATTCATTCGAAGGTTTCTAAAGATCTTTATTCGCAAAAATTTAAAAAAAAAGATTATTTGATTAACTGAATGAATCTTTTACTTATATCATCCGTTAAAATTTCTGAATTCATCAATACCATCCGATAGTAGTATTCTGTCTGTAGTTTTAATGTCTTTCAAATTCAAAAGAAATTATTACGCTCTGAAGCACGTAGGTAGTGGGTTCAAATCCTGCCCCAATCATAACCGGAGATATATCTTAGCACAAATTTCAGAATGTCATCGCTATCTTTTCTTCAATCTGAGAAGGTCTTGAAGCTATCATTCGTGTTAGCTCAGCTCTGCATTGAAGCGTCACATCATCTTTCAATTATATATAAAGTTTAGTGCTCAAAAAAGTTACATTTAATTATTAATTCCTTCTGATCGAATTTTATACTCAACGTCAAAATAGATTTACCATCTTCACACCACACGCATTAAAATGAATGTTAAGGTTTATCACTTTGAAAATATATTTAAAATAATTTTCTTAACAGAAAAAACTTCAAAACCCTCTTTGAAATATTCTCTCATAAACAATATGCAATCAGTTTAAAACGTTATCTGAGTCGAAATTAAAATGAGATGCCGCCTTCATATGTTAAAACCCTCGTTATTTCAGTTTAAACGAAGAAAGTGTAATTTACTCAAGTGATTTAATTCCATTGTTATTCAAATAACTTCCACTGGATAACAAGAACCATTCATCTCCTAAACTTGAGCTTTACACCTTTGGACAAGTGTGAAAGTGCAGAGGGCGATGGAAGGGGGTGTTGTTAAGGAATGCTCGGTTAAGGCTGTTTATCTTCAATCTACCTTAAGCCTAACTGTGATTAATCTAGTGCCAATGCTTTGTCTAGTGAAGGGGAAAGACTATTTAATGAAGAATTTGAAGTTAGTAACCAGATTGCATCACAGAAAATTATAAAGATACAAAATAGTGTTCAATTTCGGATCGACTTAGATTCGATGATTCTGATGTTAGAAAAATGAACTGCGATATTTCAAACAAATGTGCTATAATATGAAAAGTTTAGCACTAATAATTGTTTAAAATAATTGTTTAAAAGTGACTGAAAAACATGTTAGTCCGCCACTACAGAAAACAAATTTTCTAAAGAGAAAGCTTGTTTTAAGAAAAGATTCATCTCAAAATAAACGCTCAAATATTACGTTAGTAATATTGCGATAAAATAATTAAGATAATATTCGATAATATGAGCCACGTACGTAATATTACGATAATATTAATTAAGTTAATATTACGATAATATTAATTTAGATTATATTTCGATAATATTTAAGATAATATTGCGATAATATTAATTAAGATGATATGACGATAATATTAATTAAGATGATATTAATTAGGATAATATTACGATAATATTAATTAAGATAATATTACGATAATATTAACCACTTAAGTAATATTACGACAAACGATAAGTTCAAATATTACATAAGCACCTAACGAGAGAAAAGTTTCGTGAATCTCTTATTTTTGGAGAGAAGAGGTGAGGAGTATGAGCAATGCTTATACAAGACATTAAAATCATATTATTTTCATTTTTCAATGAAAAATAAAATATAACAAGAAAATTAGAGAAAATTACAATTGGAAGAACTTCAGATTTAAAATAAAATGTAAGCTTAGTGAAAAAAGTCGGAAAAAATTATTCTAGAAAGTTCAGAAATCAAGATTTTTAACCATAGAAATAAAGCGCAAAAGATTCCCATTGAAAATTTTGCTTCACGTTTTATAAAAGAGAGTTTAAACATTAATTTTGTTTCATACATAGTTTATTTTTATCTTAAAATTAGAATATTACAGTGAAAGTTGAAGCAAAGAACTAAGAGGGGTTTGTAATTTGCTTATATTTGCTGACAAAGGAGGGATCAGAACAATTGTTACGTAATATTTGAGTGAGCCCTAATCTTTATATTAAAAAGTACTAAAATTTTGCATTACGTTACAACAAGAACATCTGAATCTCTGCAACGAGAAAAAAAATTGCGTGAAATCTCATTCCATCACAAAATCTTAACTAATTGACGTAGCCCCATAGTTTTTTGCATGTACAATGCACAAATAAAAAACGAACCATCCTGAATAACTTTTGATGTAATAACGGGATTTTCACGTTCTAGGACTCAATTTTATGGCGTAAAATGTAAAATGAACAAATTTGATAAAAACGTTTTAGAAAAACAAACTGGCTCATGTGAACATGAAATTCCTCATTATTCCCTTATGCATTTAATGTAAGCCAATTTCTTATTCAAAACCATTTTGAACATAGGTTTGATTAAGTTCTCCAGCAAAGTTCGTCTCCTTAAACTACAATTCGAAAGTAATTTGTTGTCACTACATTTAAAAGAAAGTAGTTGTAGTTGTTGTTAACTACAATTGCAATTAAGTATTTGTAGATGAAGTAACCGACAAAAATAATGTAGCTTTTTCGATCACTGCTTTAGAGCATGGCTTAAAAACCATTATTTGGTTAAAGTTACTTAGCAGTTTTGTATTCGTTACTAAATGTTTGGTAATAAGAACTATAATTTTAAAAATCAGAATTTCTGGTGCACTTTACTTTAGCGAATGGTAAAATTACCAAATGAATGCTTAAAATACCATATATTTTGATTCAATTACCAGAATTATGGTTTCTTACAATATAATTAAAAAAATTTTGACAGAATTGTTTTCGTTGTGTATTGCTTTCCGTTTTTACCAATCACTTTTTTAAATCCTCGCTCATTTTAGGCACATCTAGTATACCTAGATATATCCGAAATGATTGTTTAAAAGTTCTGAAGCAAATGATGTGCTTCAATCATCTATTTCAAGATTAACTCTATAGCAATTGAGATTTACCAAACTCTTCTTAAAAGGCTGTATTTTTTTGTTGAAAACAAGAATATTCATTATCAAAAATGAAGACAAAATATAAGTTGAAATTACTATCATGATTTTCCATATGATAAGTTAACGAAAAACAATTTATTTTTCTAATTATTTCGCTTCAAGTGATCAAGTATAAATGTAATAATTCCATAGCAAAAGAAAAAGGAACTGAATTCTTCGTTAGGTTAATTACTTACACCGATATAAAAGCATCTCCTTCCACTAAAAATATACGACAAATCTATTTCATTGCATTAAAAATTGAGACTCTTAAACTTTTTTAAGGCAGAAAATGAAAGTGGGACTTAGCAAAAGCCTCTCGAAACTATGAGTGTACTCACATTGTTTTTCTACAAAAGTTTTACTTCCTGGAGCAATCAATTCCACGCACTGTCGGCATATACTCCTCATTTCGGGAAGATGCTTTACAAGTACTGTCTGTTTTATTCGAAAAAAATTGGAAAAAAGCAAAATCAATTCGTAATAGTTTTTAACTTGATGATCAAATTTTCACGCACTTGGCTTGCATTTCTCCTGATTCAATAAAACAAAATCGCATATTCGTCGATGCAGAGTAGGATAAAAATTATTTTTAGCGTTAAAATACGTAAAAAAAAATCACATTTTATGAAACTAATGCGTAACGCTAGCACAATAAAGAGACAAAAAAGAATTCAAAAAAGAGAGATTAACAAAGAGGAAAATTAAGAAAAATAATAAGTTTAGTTTACTGCGCAAAAGCTGCAAGTATACAGAACCCATAAAATAAGTCAAAAATACAAAGAAAACAAAGAAAAATATATATTCTTAAAGAGAAGAAGAAAAGTTTTTAGTAAATAAAATGCTTTAAAAATATTTAAGTATTTTAATTAATTAAAATTTAAAACCAAATTGAAAACCCGAAAAACAAAATAATAAAAAGATATAATCTCGTCGTCAGCTCACACGATTATATTCGCCAAAAAGAGTGCTTTCTAATTTTATATTAATATAACCAAAGCAAAATATGTCAATGCAATAGTGTGAGGAGCACCAAAAAAAATAATAAGGGAAACGAAAATGAAATATAGTTAGCAAAAAAATATAAATAAAAACTCAAAAAAACTCAAAATGAAAAATATAAAGGAACTGGGAAATTCAATTTTATTTCCAGTTACTGATTTGTCAGATTACTTTAGTGGAAGTACATTTGAATTCGCTATTAGCTTTATATGTAAAATTTTTTGTTTTATTCTGTAATAATCTTGAATTTTTATTTTCTACTTTTTGCTTAATACATATTATTTTGTGTTTTTTTCTTAATATGTTTTATTTTCATATGAAATTTTTTTCCGCCTCCCACACTATTGTATTGATATATTTTGTCTTGGTGATTGCTATTTCGCTTTTACACTTTTAGAAAGCACCTTTTTCTCAGATATAATCGTGCGAGCTGACAACGAAATTATATCTTTTCCCTATCTTTGTTTTCCGGCTTTTTAACTTTTTTGCAATTTAAATATTTCCAAATTTTTAAATATCCCTAAAAACATTTTATTTATTAATAATTTTTCTTCTAATTTTCATTAGAATTATTTTTTTCCATCTTATTATATTTTCTTTGTATTTAATCGATATTGACCATCTTTTTAACGATTATTTTCCGAAGGTAATTTGCATAATTGAATTTTTTAAATTATGTTTTAAATTTGTGGGCTCAGGGATTCAAAAATTTTCGAAACTATAAAAAGTTCTATTAATTCATTTTTTTTTTAAAAAAAGTCTTTTGGCAAAATTCTACATTAAAGAATCTTAAAAATATTAAAAAAACGTCATAATAATTCAGTCTGACACTACACAATGGAAAACTCGACTTTAAAAAATAAGTTTAAAAAATAAGTAAATATTAAATAGAAGTTTTAATTCAATAGAAAATAATTGCTCAAGTAGCTTACAGTAATAAGCCAACAAAAGCATAAATTTGGTTCGTGTAAAACGTGAAACTCCTACGCATCATCCTTCAAATAATCATTTGTTTCCACCCATTTTCGGAAAATCAATATAAATTTCATTTCAGTAATGATAAAATTCTTCCCACCCCAGTCGCATAAGCTCATCTGGATGCTCTGGAACCTTGTTTAACTTATATGAATGCCGATCCTATATTAGAGACATGAGTTCCTCCCCACCTCTCCACGTCACTCGAAAATGCAGCCGGCCTCTCTCGACTACCACGGTTTTTATTATTTCGTTTTTCCTCTTTAATTTTATTTATTTTTTTCGATGGCTGCTTTACATTTACTTCTTTAAATCTCTTTCATTTTTCTCTGTCTCATCTGGTGGGTCTTTAGAACGAGTGCCTATTTACGAGAGCTCGAAACGTGTTTAATCTTTCCATCTTTATAAATTTTGAAGCCAACAGTTTTGTATTATCAAGTACGTCTTAAACTTACTTAAACATAACGGAACTATGATTCAATTTAATACATTTCTTAGGATGTGGTGAATTTGCACGATATTATGGTATATTATAATATAATTCAAGGTGTACCTATGTTATGGATAAAGGTAAAGCCATTTTTTCTGAGAGTGTATTTACGAAAAAAGCACTTACTTCATACATTCATTTTTACGAAAAAATTAACGCTAAATTAATTTTAGAGCTTTATTCATATTTATAAAGCATTTAATTAAGTTTTTTTTCCATTAAGTCTGTATACACTTTTTAAATCTAAATTTATTTTTACGCTTATTTCAAAAACCTCTTTAAAAATTAATAACTATTGAAGCATTAACGAACGAAAAATAAAATAATAAAGTGATTTTAATATTTCCGCTTTTCAGCTCGTTTTAAAAAAATAAAGGAAGTAATAATCAACACACCTGACATATTCGTCTTCCTCTCGTTAATTAAAATATCTCAGTTGTGCGTATTTAAAAGATTGTTTTAATCGATAAATTTATAGTTGAATAACCATACAATTTGTTGTGAATTACTGTTCTGTCTCTAAATCAGGATTTAATTAATTATTTCCAATCAAATTATTACAACTCTCGAAATATTATTTGGAAGTTGTACTTATCAGTTTTGTTGAATTTGCTTTCTCAATTACTTAAAAGACATTTAAAATTAAATTAAAGATCTAGGTTTTTGTTAAAATCAGTTCTTATTATTTTTAAATTTTGTTTTTAATTGCATCATATTAGTTACTTTTCATTGTTTAACATAGTTCTTTCTTCTTTTATTTGCACTTTTTTTTGTTAAAATCCATCAATTATATTGAAGTTTAAATTTATAGTCTTTAACTTATTTAACATTATTGAAAAATGGACACATTCATAAGCAAACACTCGGTTTTTGGCATTAAGATATAATGTTTACTTTAATGTAAGCAATCGATATTAACTTAGAAAGTTAAAGTAAGTGTTTGCTTGTTTGAAAAATTTGTAATTTTAAATTTGAACTTTTAAATTTTAGCTTATGTAACATTATTCAGACATAATATCACGTGCATGAATTCTTAATTGGAATAATTGAGTATTAATTTTTAAATATTAATTAAATACAAAATTTTCATAAATTTAACTTATGTGTAACCTTAACCTTAATTTGAATTTCAACCATACTTAACTTGAATAATAATTTACTTGAATTAAAGTATCTATAAATGAACATAATTATAAAATTTTAATTTCGTTTACTTATTGTTTTGTTTATTTTAGTATATTATTTATTTTTTATATTTACAAACCTTTTATAACTAATTTTGTTCATTTCCTTTTTTTCAAACTAATATATAAAAGTAAATAATATTTAATATTTAACAATAATAACTGCCAACACCAATTAAAATGTGGCCACATTTTTATATTATTATTTTTATAATTAATTAAACTTTATATTATTTAAAGTGTTAATTTATAAAGATTAATTTTTGTAACATTAAATTATTGCTACATACCTAACTTCGACTTATTGTTTTTAATTTAAACTAAATTAAGTTAACATGAATTTTAAGATATCTGTTTAAAAACATTTATAAGTGTTGCATCATTTAATTTATATGAAAACTTATCTTTTTATAAATTTATAATTTTTATATATTATTTGATTTCTTGATGTTGAAAATAACGTAAATAATTTAAAATTCAGCTTAGTAATTCTGCGTAATAGCGTAAAAAATTTTAATTTCAATTGTTTAAATTTTATAAGTCAATACATAAAAATAAATATTCTTTAACAGTTATGTTGCTAAAATAATTATTGCCAATGCAGACGAAAATGAAGCCCCATGCAAGTTACTTACAAATGAAACTAATGACAATAAATAATAATAATTTGGCTTACTATAAACAAAATAATAAATGTAAAGCTGGGGAAATGAAACTGCTTAAAAAAACTTTGAATGCAAGTAAATTTCATAATTTCGTTAGATACTAATTTGGTAAATGCTTTGAAAAAAAATAATTTCATTTAATTCTCTCAAACAAGTAAATCCTATAATTTTTCTATTTTACTCTTGTTGTGTTTAAATATGCAATCAGCATAAAATAAATTTAATGAGCATGGTTGTTTTGAAAAATTGACGAATTTTTACATTGTTGAAATAAATAATTATCATCAATTACCTATTTCTGAAGCAAATTATAACCAGTATCAATTTTAATTGGTTAATAAGACTTTTTTTTAAATACTATTATTCATCATTTACGAAAATATTATCTGTTCAAGCAGGGTCGCCTTGTTGTTAATTAATTTCTTCGCGCAAAAACTTTTCTGTTGAAAAAAAAGATTCAATGCTCAAAGAATAAAAAAATTAATACTTGAGTATTCTGGATTCTTCTACAATTTAATAAATACCTTTTTCTATTAATAAATATTTCATTTGAATTCTCCAACGGTTCAACAAATTTTGTTTCAATCAACTGATTAAAATAGAAGTGTTTCAACTACTGATTCGAACATAAAGAAAAAAATAGGTTCAAAACTATAACTATAGTTTCCTGTCTCTTTTGGAAGTTTTTTTTTCTTCCATTTTTTTCTACAGTACTGTTTTGTTACTTAGTTGTGTTAAAAAAATTATAATAATGTTTGGTAGTAAATTTGGTAATAGTAGTTCTTTATTAAACTCGCACTATGTGCTATTATGTCATTAGAGACTCAATGAGCTATTGGCGACTATCTGGAAAGGATAATGACATGCCAATTTAGTCTTGATTCTCTGCAAAGAGGAAGGTAGCCAGTGGTCTGCTTTGTTAGCCCGAGCAACCAAAAATATTATCCGTAGAGGGGCAATAAATTTGGTTAAATTATATTTTGAAGGCTGCCAAAACAGCCGATAGTTTCAACAGTTCTAGTAAAATTTGAAATAATTCATAAATGTTTAATGTGATAACCACTATTTTATTTAATAAAACCCTTGGTAACTTCGTTTGTGGTCGGTTTTGTATGTAAGCTATAAGTCAACATTTATCAAACTTTATAACTATTCAAAATGTTTTCGTAGACACGCAAATCTCTATGCAAAGCAGGCTGAACTGGATCACTACTGCATTAGATTGTACCAGCATCTTAAAACAGAGGCATGAAGATGGCCGGTTTCAATCCCATCACAAATCCGTTTGTATCTATTAATTTATTGTTACACAAACACAAGCAGGCCCCTGTGCTTAACCATACTTTAAAGCCTTAAGTGCAAAAATTATAAGGATTTGTGTCATGGCTGACATTTTATTTATTGTAAGACTGTAGTTGTGAACTTAATTTAAATTAGTTATATGGATATTATCACTTTCTGTTCAATTTAGCTTTCTGATGCAATCAATTCGGAATAATTATGAACTTTTCTAAACAGATCCGCGCCACCAATTACACTGAAAAAGATAAACTAAAATTTGACGTTTATTTATATCAGATCAGTGAATAATTCAAAGAGGAATCATCTTTCGACAGTTTAACAGATGATTAAGTCTCAAATAAAAGTGAAACTAAATTTTCGAAAAAAAAATTGTGACAATGAGATAAAAAACTTCAAAATTTCATCAAGCATCAAAAATCAATCAAGCTCGTTTACACCTCATAAAATCAATCTCATATATATCTCAGTAACAAAAAATATGGTATTATATTCTTTGCATATTCTTTTCTCAGCCCTTCATTAAGTTGAAATTGGGGAAAATTATTCACACCTCAAGTATAATTATTTGCTTGAAGTGTAAAAAAAATAACATGCACACCCCTGAAACACCCTCTCTAAGCAGACTGCTCTAAGGTAGATGTCAATTAAGCTTGGTTAAATAGGTTAAAATTGGGTTATGTTTTGCACCAAAAATAATATCAATTTCAAGCTCATTTACACCTCACCTCTTAAAATCAATTTCATATATAGCTCGGTAACAAAGAATATAGTATTATATTCTTTGCTCTGTCATACATTTAGTTGAAATGGGAGGAAATTATTCACACCTCAAATATACTTATTTGCTTGAAGTGTAAAAAAATAGCATATACACCCCAAAAATAAGCTCTCTAAGCCTGTTTCTCTAAGGTAGTTAGATATCTATTAATCTCAAAACAACCTCAAGTGGGAATAAAACAACTTATTACGCCTTGAGAGGTTAATTTTTTAATATTGTTTTTTAAGTAAACTACATATTAACCTCTAATCAATATTTACACCTCAAAACGACGTGAAATAAATCTCTAAAGCATTTGAATTTTTATAAGGGATGAAATCTGTTTAAACTTCAATGCAATTTTTGACTTTAACCTATCCTAAGAAAACGTACAATTTCCATCTCAGTTTACAATTAAACCTTAAATTAAAGCGAATTAAATTTTCTTGCAACGCTTTCTATTTGCAAGTTTTCTTTCATGTAACTGCAAAGAATCATTCAAATAGAATAAAGGGAATATTCTCTAAGATTGTTAAGGAAAGAGGTAAACATAAAACGTTGTATTCCCTAGAATGATTATGTTTTGAATAAACATTGCAATGAGTATTACTTTTGTATCCTTTGTTATATATTATTCATTAAACCATGAATCAACCATCAAATAAGCTAGATATATGTACATCCATATGTCTGTATTTATGTGGATATGGAATATTAATTGTACAAAAAATATTGATTTCCGTTCATTCAACGAATTTGAAAGATCGTTAGATTAATTAAGCTTGTCTATTTGACTAACATTTTTAATTAGACACAAATTTGAACATAGAAAGAAATTTAATCTGTTATTTCTATTGGCAGGAAAATTTTTTTTTCAATTAATAGAAAAAGTTATAATTATGGATATTACAACGAAAGAGACGAGTTTTTAAAGACCTTTTGTCTCAAATACTTAATAATTTTGTTTTTGAAATTAATACTCAATGACTTACAACTTTTGCTCGATTACAATTGAAGTCTTATCTTCAAACTTGCTTTTTCAAACCTTATTTAATTTTCAAATTCTATATATACTTTAAAAACATCTTCCTTTCTAAATTTATTTTTTAATATTATTTCAGAACTTTAAGTTGTAATTTTGAATCCATTGTTTCAACTAAATACGTTGACTGAACACAATTTTATGTGAAATTTAGAAATCAATATAAGCTTTTTTTTATAGAGCATATCAAACTCATATTTCAAACGCAATATGCTTTATGATTGTTTTTATATAATTGTTATGAAACGTAATATGTTATTCTACTAACTAAATATCGTAATCATAAAATAGTGCATTATAAGGTAATTCAATGCTATTATTTTATTGTTAAAGAACAGTACTCGATTTTAATTCTTTAATTTTGAATAGTAACCCTAAAGTAAAAATAACAGAAAATAATATTAAGAAGGGATTATAAGACTACAAGTCAATATCCTTAACTATAAAATAAATATCAATAACTTATAACAAAATACCTTTATAACTTTTATTAAGTTTATGCTGAGGACAATATCTGAATATTCTTTCTTTAATGATAATATCATGTGATTTTGTTGTCCAATGAGAATGCACGAAATGGTAAGAAGACTATTATTTTATTTTTATGGTTTATAGAAATATAACTTACCTTTTAAATTTTTAAATTTTTTTCTTTTTAAAGTTTCAATTTCTAATTTTTTCCTAATAAAATTGTTTTTTAATAATAACATAGCTTTTCATAAATAAAAAGAATAAAGATTAATCTTATTTTGAAGCTTTGAATAATTTCTTTATTGCCTTACTGTACTTTGGATGAAATTAACGTTTGCATTATAAAACTAAGTTTTATGTTTGCAAATAAAATAAGAAAAAATGTATTCTAAATTAGATGACAAATATTTCTGACATATATTAAGAAAAAAAGAATTCTTTCTGAGACGGTTCACAGTTAAATCTAAAACTACTGTCAATTGCAATAACAGCAGACACTATCTCACAAAAAAATACGATTTTCTACATGTCAGTAACACTCACAGCTAGTTCTAGTAAAAATCTTGAAACTTCAGTACAGTAGATAAGAAAAGAAAATACTTACTAGTTAGTATGAATATTTTCTCAGTTTCATAAATGTAAAAGAAAACTGAATATGATGAATATTATTATTATGATTAGAATAAGCATTGCAAAGAATAATAAGTCGGACACATTTGCTAGCATATATATGAATCATTAAACAGGAAACATTCACTACACAATCTACTAGGATAAGAAGTGGCATACATCTATGTCAATTGATTACAAAATTTAGTCTTCGGTGTTATGTTTGGGATATATACTCATAATTTAAAATAATGTTTGTTGACACGTATTTGAAAAAAATAAATTTGAGTTTATATAAACCCATACATTTGCATAAAACATTGGCAAACTTTCACATTTGCCACATATTCTACGAAACGATTTCTACAATCTGGTCTTCAATGCTATTTGAAATATCAAGTTGTAATTATAAAACATTTGTTCACTTTACATGCATCCCACTGAGGTAAACTAGGTTCGAATCCCGGCTGTGGCTGGTTTATATGAATTCTGCTCCCGGCTCGCAGTGCTGATGTGAAATATACTTATTGGTTGACGGATCATGGGTTAGAGTCTCCATGCCTTCGGGCTAATACTGAGAGATTTTCGCGGTTTCCTTCCTTATTTGAATCAAACACGGGTTTCCATAAAAATTCCTCTGAGAAAACTAATTTGTCTTGATGCTTGCTCCTTGAGTTTCCTTATCTTCTGGGTTGGGTTCTGAATTACAAGGCTACGGAGTTGATCATTGATATTCATAAACTCAGAATCGGGTCGGCTGTTCTACGCTTTTTGCAAAGTAATATAAATTGTCGATAGAAAGGAATAATGCGTCCATAATGGTAGCTTTCCTGCATTACACCATCAATGCAAAAGTATTTTTATGATTTAATTATCTATTTTCATTCCTTACACGAATTATGTAAGCTCTTTTCTCACCGAGTTTTGCTATTGCATGTGATTACTTTGTATACAAAGAGCCGAACAATCACGGTGCCTGACTGCAATGCCAATATTCGCGGCTTAGAAGCTCGGAATGTCTCTTTCTCACTGTGTGCTTGTCTTCTGTGTTGAGTGATTTGTGAATGTTTCCCAATGGGTGTCTGTGGCACACAAGTTCTCGATGGATAACGCTAACTAAGCAACACCTTGTTGTAATCTTAAATGATCAAATCAAGAATGCAAAAGTTCAGTGCCAGTCATTATAAATAAATTGTATGCTAAGTCACATTGTTTCGCCTCGTCCAATCAGAAGTTTTGTTACACTTCTTGCAAGAGTAAAACTCGAGTATGGAAATCCACCATTGAAGTCAGATGGAAAATAAAGACGGAGAGTTAAATCACGGGTAGCTTTTATCCGAGAATTTCCTGATTACCAAATATCTCTCGGTTCCAAGTATTTGTGGTGAATATGGATGTTGCAGAATCCAACTCGTTCTAGATTCTCGATAGGGATCAGGCTTGTGCAAGGCAGTCAAATTTTGGCTCATTTAAACTTACTCAACCTTCAAAGGCATGCTTTTTACATATGCCCCCTTGTAGTGTTGAGTATTTAATGCCATTTAGCTTGGAGAAAATGAATAAGTTCCTTCTCCAATTTCGGTTCCTGATAGGATTCAGGTTTGGGCAGTGTGACGTCAAGTCACAAGTTTAATTTAATTTTGGTATACAAATGCTTATTTGCATGATACAAATCCTTATTTGCTGATCTAATTCTTCTCGCCCCTTAATCTGTAGTGCAATGGGGACTTTTTCCCCCTGACTTCACGTTCACCTTCCTTTAGCCCTGCCTCTTTTTTTTCTTAGAAAGACACCTGTTTGCCGGTATCTTTGATGTCAGCGTGTCTCACAAAATCTGAGATGTGCTCCTTAACCGTAACGCTGGTAAAATAATTGTGATAACATCTCACCTTGTAAAATTTAGATAATTTAACTTTCATTTTCAAATTAAATAATACTACTTCTACTTTAAGCGTTGATTTTATATAAATATAGGGCGCGAATGAGCACGTGAAGATTCAAGATTGTCCGTTGCCCTGTACTACACGCCTCTCCCTGGTGTGATGTACCCTTTTTTCTTCCCCCCTCCTCTTCTTGAGGGACGGAATTTTATTTTCGATGGCATCCAGATCGTCACCATTTTTGACTCCCCAGTCTGCATCCCATAATATGTAGCGCCCTTCGACAGCTTCATTGAATAGTTTTTCCACAATGTTTCTTGCAATTCAAAATTTGTCTACATGATGTGTTTTCTTTTCCACATCACTTCGCAAGGGATGGCATCCCAAACCTGCGCATTTTCGTCGACCAAAGTGATATTGAAAGCAAAAAGGAGTTGATCCGTGACTGAGGTAAGCTGAGCAGAAAGAGGGATTTCCGGAATGTGATCTGTCCTGTTGAGTTCAGCTTCGGCAGGTGTTTTTTTTTGGGTGTTTTTTTATGATTAACGAACAATAAATTGACGTCCTCCAGTTCCACTGCTCGCATATCAACCTAGTGTGCTTGTCACCCACCATGTCTGATCTTTTGCCCTGAAGAAGAAAAATAAACTCATCGATTTTCTAAGAGAAACAATAAGTTTTTGTGTGTTTGTTTTCTTTTCTCCTGAGACCAAGGATTTTTTAGGAGACTACTTTCTTTTGGATTCCTTTTTCAAGAAATGGTTACTTCATTGTTATGCTCTGCAACAGGTATGTCTACTTAAATCACCGTATTATTCTCAAAATTTAAAATGTACTTTTGTTTACTAGGGTTTTATTGCGACCCCCATTATAATTTTTGTAATCAATTGCCATTATTTAACGTTTTGCTTGTTGTCAGTTGATTCATTACTTAAAAATTAATTTAATGTTTAGCCTTTTTCTCATTGATTTTTTTATAAATTTTTAATAGCTAGCAGTTACCGGAACAGGCAGGATATCGCATTTTATTAAATCCATAGTGGATATTGCAGCAGGAAAGCCAACTTTGCTGCCGTGGAAGAAACATGGGTGCTTCCTGGATGTTGGAAGCACATTACCATACAAAATAGTTCTGCAGGTTTCGTTGTTGAATTCATGTTCGTAACAAGAGAAACATAAGAAACGTAAGATTACAGTTCGTAACAGGTGAAACATAACCGGGCTCCTTCCCTGTTATTCATGGATCATAAAATTCCGATTGATTGAATGCATATGGTATTGCATTAGACCTGAAAATTTAAATTTTTCGTAAGTAGCCAGTGGCCGGTTGACTCTAATAAGTTAATAGCCACTTTTTTCTTTAACCTAATCAGTCGGTGATGATTCTGATGGAACTAACTATGATATTTGATGGAACTAACCCACATTCGCGTTACACGTTGAGGAAGACCAGGTTAGTCTGACGGCAAAGAGGCTCTAACCCATGATCCATCTACCACTGTGGATATTCATTTAAGTCGCTGTGATTCGAACCCGGTTCACCTCATTGGAAGGTAAACGCTCTACCCTAAATTGCTTAGTCCAAACTATGCTACGTAAAGATCCATTTTACGTTATCCCTACTAAGAGCTTATGAGTGGGGTTGAAATCTCATCCATACTCATCCTATAAACGAGAAGTCATCAATCCAAAGTGAATAAAGCTCTCATTCCATGGAACAACAGTAAGAAAGGTCATCAACCTTAAAAGAAGGGTTTAGTGCTTACTTTTCCCCTGCTATCATTAAACGATTGAAAATAAAATAACAAAACTGATTAGAATAAATGACGGGTGGCTAGCGGTTATTTTCTGTCCAGATCGCATAAATTTGAATGAATATATAAAACTAGATATTTATTAATTAATTGGAAGCAAAACGTTTTTTTACATATGAAACTAAGCTTTATTTCCTAAGCGTAAATTATATTTGTGTCTAAAACTTTACTCAGAATTTCAAATGACACTTCATAATCTCTATCAGTACCACCAATTTAAAAGCATCACAAAATGTAAATAAGCATTTGAAAATAATTTTTCAAATTATGTAAATTTCATACTTTCAGTTAACAACGAATTAATTTATGTAAATATATTTCATATTCAGCTAAACGTTCTTTTTGGAGCGTAGAAGTGCACAGTTCAAATTTAAACTCACATTCTAACTAAGCTTATCCTCATGACTTTCAAAATTATTCTTCTATTGTACAGAAACAAACAACTTGTTCCATTTGCTAAGCACATGCATTTGACTTTTGAATTTGCCTAAAGCCATGCTTCAAACGGAAAGCTACATAGTTTTCGAAAACTTTAAGTTCTATTCGAAACATATTGATTCCTGATCAATAGAACGTCGCCCAGACTATTTTTACAGAAAATGTGTCGCATTTTCTTTTCTTTTCAATTGATTTTCTATTAAGCGTCGAGCGTACAGTTTAATTGGAATTTAGCCTTCAACCAATTTCTAATAAAGTTTTCGCTACTAACTCCATATAATTGGAAATCTCAAAACCCCCTGTTATTTTTTCCATTCGGGTAAAATTCGGCTTAGAGGGTTTGAAGAGCCATTCTTAAATGTAATCTGCGGTTGAAAAAGAAGATTGGATTTGAAATCGGGAAGTCATTATAGTACGATTTTGTTAAAAAAAGAAGTAAGTTTGTCTGCAACCGTGTGAAAGAATAAATAAGAAGTACGCCTTTTAGAAAACTCATGATTAAATTCCGTTTCTCTAGTTCTAGTTTGACATTTTTAAAATGGACCAGCTGCCTTTGGTGGCCTGATTGATCCTTATCTGAATTCACGATTCGTCTCTGTACAAACTTTTACATTTTTATCGTATGGCAATTCAACAGGGAGATTTCGCAAATTTAAGTTAACTTCTGGACGTTTTCGTACGTAAGATTTCTAGTAATTGAGCATGCACCCGTGAAAAAAAAATATCAAACTTACATAAGTGAAAATAAGAGATTTCGTAAAAATCTGTAAATTAAAAAGCTAACGTAGAGGAATATCATTTCAACTTTGACCACAAAGTAAACATTTACAATGGACGTAGACTATCTTCTTAAAGCTGTTGCATACGATTCAAGATTCTTTACTCTAGGTAAAAGACTGTGAGCAGGAAAATTTGGTAGATTATAGATTTTGATGAATTCACCGATAAAGAATGCAGCTTATTATTATTAATATTATTATTCTTATTAATATTCTAAATAATATTAAAAAATATTGAACTTCTATTGATTATTTTTTTAACTAAATTGTATTGTTAAAATAAATATGATTTATTATTTTGAAATGGCGAAAATATATCTAGTTTCTTTTGGAACTAGGGCAATTAGAAAACCGTAATGTTAAACAAAAATCAATAAAATTATTTTTTTATAGAGTGAACCAATGGTTGCAAGATTCATTTCTAAATTTACTACAATACATTTTTTCAAATTTCTTATTCCATATCCAAGTCTTTAGTTCGAAGGCAGTCTTAAACGATATTTAACAGCTTTGTCTTTATAGCGTAAATCACGCCAATATAACATAAAGTTACGTAGTATCTAAAATAAAAGCGATCATGCTCAGTTGCTTCAATCTTTGGTACGAGAGAGTACGGAAGTTAACGTAGCGAATGGGCGAAATCTCCCTAATAACTCCCAAAGAGGCGAACTTCAAATTCATCTGAGGAAAAAAATACCATATATGGGTAAACCTAAGCATTTTAATTCTTCTATATTGTGTACTGACACTATACCTCACCAACAGCTCATTGTGCAGCTCCAGTATAGTGTAAATAAAACCACCTTACCTGACACAATGGCAAAACTCTTTTTGAGCTATATAGGCTATTTCAGGACGGTTGAGCTGCAACTGTTTTCATTACACTTCACTGAGGAAAAATGATAGTTAAAACTACCAGAATACGGTAAAATATACCTATACTCTATGGAAGCACTAAACAGTTCGGTATTTTTTACCGAAGCGCTTTGGTAATGATTTCGGTAAAACTAACAATCAAATATGGTTTTGTGATAAAATTTGGTAAATAGGAGACCGGTGTCCCTTTCATGTATTTTTTTCTGACTCTCTAGTTAGAAGTAAAAATATGTTTTGCTATTTTTTAATTATAGAAAACAGTCTAATAGTTATTAAAACCCTTAGGAAAATTTGCCATAGGTTTGCCATAAAAAATGCCATAGGATACTCCTATGGGGTTTCGCCTATGGCAAAATTTTGCCATACGTATATGGCAAAATTTTACCATAGGCTAAATCCCATACGAATATCCTATGGCAAATTTTTGCCATACATGTATGGCAAAATTTTGCCATACGTATATGGAAAAAGTGCATGGCAAAATTTTGCCATGGGCAAAACCCCATAGGAATATCCAATGGCATTTTTTATGGAAAATTTTTGCCATACATGTACGGCAAAATTTTGCCATACCTATATGACAAAAATGTATGGCAAAATTTTACCATAGGCAAAACCCCATAGGAATATCCTATAACATTTTTTTATATGGCAAATTTTTGCCATAAAACTAAGATGTACTACAGCTTATGACGAAATATTTTTCCATAGGCTACACCTTTGTCATACAGCTGTGGCAACATTTCTCGTTGATATTTTACCATACATCAAAAAATATTTACTTACAAGAATCTTTCGCAACGGATATTAAAAATGCAAAACTTAATAATTGTAGAATATATATATCCAGAAAGTTTTTTTTTTTAATTTCTTTGATAAGCTTCCCCTGTTTCACTTGCAGAATCTTTTCTGAATGCTGCTCGTATTCAAATAAATTTTAAACGGTTAGTACTAACCGTTAGAAAATGGATCCGGTGATCGGAGCGAGTGGGGAAAATATTGGTTATGTTGATTAAGAACAAAATATATTGAGTACAGGCAACCAATATTTGTTAAAACTGTAAAAAACAAGAAAATAGAAAGTGGGTCTGGAGGTCGGAGCGAGTATAAAAAACGTTAATTTGAATAATTGGTATCATATTAGTTAGATAAGCGTCAGATATTAGAGGAACCTAAAAGAAAGCGAATTTAAATAATGGTTCGATGGTCGGAGCAAGTATGAAAATTTTTAAAATTTTGATATGTAAAGCTAAAAATTAAGCTAAGCTAAAAATTAAACAGACTACTAAAACAATAAAATACTATGAAAACTCAAAAGATAAAGGGTGGTCGAAGAGAAATTTGTTTAAAATAGACCAAACGGGACAAAAGCCGAATATGTAACGGTGCAACCAGTGGTGGCATGTGAACAAAGTTTTATCTATAAAAAAGAGATGGTATTAGACTATGAAAAGCTAAGAATAGAAAACAGGCTAAATTAGTTGATCCCCTACTAGTGAGGGATATAAAATTCAGAAATTTTAAGTTGAGTTGAAAAGAGAACGCAATATAGAAACATTGGTAAATACAAAACATGTTTAAGACATGATTAAAATTGGTAAAATTAATAAATGCTCTTGACACTTGGTCAGGGATAGTAAATAAAAATTAATAGGGTATAGGAAATCGCTATGACGAAAAAGTTGTAAACTTAAGGAAAGATTAAATTGTTAAAAGCATTTTCGGTAACAGCAGCAGATGATATGGCCAGGGACTGTCCCGTTGATGATATTGAAGCAAAACAATTGTCAACCAGTAATCCAAAAAATCTAGTTAAGTGATGACCCTAAGATATGTATAAATATGTAACATAACATTGTACATTGCACATTGAACATGTGGATACTTAAGAAATATTAGTTGTAAGATAGTAAAACACAGAGACATGAGAAGAAAAATTTTAATGGCAATCAAAAATTAAACACAAAATAAAAATATAAAGCCCTAACATATGTAAGATAATGTAAAAAAGCATTGCAAGAACCTATGTGGAATTAAAATCAAAAACTAATGAGAATGTAAACACTGACTTTGATATTGATATATGACAGCAATAAAATGAAATTGTCACCGAACAAGTTAAAAGAATTAAAAAATTTTAATTATTAAAGAAATGATGGATCTGGCGTGATGATAAGCACTTAACTGCGTTTTTCATCATGAAGATTGTTTACAAATTGCTGTGGGGAATAGAACACCATTAATAATGGAAAAGTTATGTGACTTTAAAAATTTATGTAAAATCAGAGGGAGGGGATGAAGTAAAAAGAAAGATGTCGTTTAATCAGAAACAGTTGGGAGAAAGAAATATAAAAATTTTAGATAAAAATATAAGCAGCAAGATATTAATTAAAGTGTACAAAGTCAGCGTTAACAAATGGCAAAATTTAACATAGCGAAAACCTATACCCTAAAACCTATATATATATATTTAATCACGACATATTTTGTAAAGATACAGATAATAAAAGTACCAGACCGCCGGAAATTAAAAACTTAATAAATTCAGATAGATAATCGCATAGGCGTTTGCAATAAAATGTTTTTGAATAAGAATGAGATCGAAAAAATATTAAAATAAGTAGCCAAAGTTAGCGAAAGATTCCACTTGTAGTGCATGACACGTTAATATGGCGGTCTGATACTCTAAGTCTAAATCAATGGAACATCAGATTTCAAACACTCAAAAATGGAAAAATTGGCCACCCGGATGCCGGAAAAGACTCACCTGGAATGCCTTGTGGGATTACTTGTTGAATTTAATTAACTTCGGGGTGAAAAAATGGATATTTATTTCTTTTGGAAGATGTTTTTGAGGACTCCATAGGAGTTGTTGTTTCGTTGGTGGGGATCTAGATCAGCTTTTCCCTATGGTATACTGCCATACAAATCCTTATGGTTACCATTGGCCTATGGTATACTGCCATACAAATCTTTATGGTTACCATTGGCCTATGGTATACTGCCATACAAATTTCTATGGTTGCCATAGGCCAATGGTGATGTGCCATACAAATCCTTATGGTTTCCATTGGCGTATGGTATACTGCCATAGAAATGTTTATGGTTACCATTGCTCTATGGTATACTGCCATACAAATTTCTATGGTTGCCATAGGCCAATGGTGATGTGCCATACAAATCCTTATGGTTTCCATTGGCGTATGGTATACTGCCATAGAAATCCTTATGGTTACCATTGCTCTATGGTATACTGCCATACAAATTTCTATGGTTGCCATAGGAGAATGGTGACGTGCCATATAAATGCCATACAGGTCTCTATGGTTACCATTGGGCTATGGTATCTTGCCATACAAATTTCTATGGTAGCCATAGGCTTATGGGGTTTTGCCATACAAATCTCTATGGTAACCATAGGCGTATGGTATCTTGCCATGCAAATCTCTACGGTAACCATAGGCGTATGGTATCTTGCCATACAAATTTCTATGGTAGTCATAGGTTGCCATAGATTATCATTGGCTTCTCCATGGCAAATTTTCCTAAGGGAAGATATGTTAGATTATCGGAATAATGTTTGAGTTAAAATTTAAAATCCAAAAAGCTAGGTTGGAAAAAATTTCACTCTTATTAAAAAATTATCAATAATTGATTTTGTAAATTAATGAAATTTTGTGATGAATAAGTGTTTCTAACATATCTAATGTACTGCAAATAAGTGCAAATTTGAACAATTTTTGTTTTGAATTGAGCCGTGTTTGGAAGATTTTACCTATAACGCAGAAAAAGAGACCAATGCTGAAAAACAGGCCAGTTTCATGCTGTATTTCTTAACCATAAATTATTGAAATGCTAAATATAATATTTTTCACTTATTTTTAATTAAATTAGTACAAAATAATGAAAAAATTATGAAATACATGTTTGATAAAAATTCTGCATCAAAACATTAATTTGTATGAGATTCAGAATAAGATCTAAATATTCTTATACTAAAGTAATAGTCATTATTTTAAGCATTGAATAAAATAAAATAAAGTGTAGATAATTATTCATAAGGGTAGAGCTACTACTTTTCTAGGATTATAGATTAAAAGACTTTAATTTGAAGAAATGAAGGGAAAAAAACTACTTTGAAAGGATTTTTCCGAGGAAGACAGCTATTAGAAAAATGGTTGTCGATACTATAAGTTGCAATACTCACTTTCTGGAGAAAAAAAAGGAAAGTAATTTTCCTTTTACCAAATTCGAAAGTGTATTGGTTGCAAGAAATTACTCTTTCAAAATCCTCGAATTCAGAGATTATTCAATTCACTTGAATGAATTGAATGATCTCTGATATCCATTTCCGGATGTAATGAGAAAAATTGAAGCTTTTAAAGTTTTTGCATCGATTTTAAATCGTAAGTTTTATCAACCATAAATATTTTTTTGGGATAAAATACGAACTTATCAGCATGGTATTTAGTTACCTCGAAAAAAGAATTTATCTAAATTATTTGACAGGAAAGAGAATTGAACAATTTTTTTACACTACTTTTTTTATAAAGTTTTATTAACTGGTTTTTGTTTTATACATACACAGCATAAAATTGTAGTGTTTCATGAAATTGCCCAAAAATGGTGGAACTACTTTACACCAAAGAGGTGCCGAGCAGCACTACTGATAGCTCTTAGATTTGGTATTTCACCAAACTAAGAACAAAAGATAGTTCCATGAGTAATGATATACCAAGAATGTTTTTTTTTCCGCATTACTTGGTGTCATGTAGTTGCTAACATTATTTGCAGTCACAGACACTCGCACTCATATAGTCTTCATTTAATTATTATAGATAATTATCTTAATTACACAAGTTGGAAAAAAGTAAGGACTTTTGTAGCAGTTTTTATGTGCGGAATGTTCAGCAGCATACAAGAGATCACATTTTAACCTTCTTATGGTTACTGATTGTAAACAATCTGCCGTTGTCATTTGATGGTTTTCAAACTTACGCCAAAATTGGCGAAAATAATTAATAAATGAAGTAAATGCATTTGAGCATGGTGTAAGCTTTTTCATTTATCGGTGTTTGTATTTAACTACAACCTTTTAAGTGGGTATGAATAGTCGATTGGGTATCAACTTGCAAAAAATTTCAATTTGCTTATAAATTTGCAATAAATTTGCTTATATTTCAACAAGATTACGACCATTGAAAAATTTAACAATTTAAAATACTTATTTAACAATTTATCGAATATTTCTTTGGAGAAAAATATTAAATGATTGTGAGCAAATATTTTTATATTCGTGAAATTATTTCCACAGATATGGCAGCAAAAGCAAAACATTGCAGTACCGAGAATGATTATTTTTATAGACGTATAAAATTTTCGCAAATAAGAAAAAAATTTATAATGATAATAAATAAGAAATTATTTTTTTATTGCGAATATTGTGTATTTTCTTGAAATGTTTTTTTTTATTGAAAAAAAGTGAATTTTTAGATAATTCCGATTCCTTACAATAGAAAAATTAATTACTCCAAAAGAAAGATATAAAATAGCTTCAATATGCATAAATATTTTCATAGTTAATTAATTCCCGACTTTTCAGAATTTATAAAAACTTTATAAATTTTATGCCAGCTAACTTCAATGCAATGATTATTTTTATTATTTTGTATTTCGAAAACTTTTCCAATTCTACTTTTTTATTACATTACGAATAATTGTATTGTATGGCTGAGATTTGTTTTATATTTTGTTTAGAGGTATATCTAAAAAAATTCACTTTTTGTCAAATATGTATTGAGAGTATAAAAACAAATTACATAGACCAAATTTTTTTTAATAAGTTCTGATAAAAAGCAATTCTGTAATGTGCTTTCGAAATTGAAATTTTTTATTAGAGTTTCAGTT
Source organism: Parasteatoda tepidariorum (assembly GCF_043381705.1). Lineage (NCBI taxonomy): Eukaryota > Metazoa > Arthropoda > Arachnida > Araneae > Theridiidae > Parasteatoda > Parasteatoda tepidariorum. The sequence goes on from NC_092206.1 coordinate 98,968,186, forward strand.
TTATATGAAGATCAAAATCTCAGAAAAATTCAATTTCAAATGAAAATATTATTTTAAGAGTAATTTCAAGCAAACAAAAATAATAATGCAGCTTTTATTTTATAGATATGAATATCCCGAGAGGAATTATAAAATAATTTCATAATAAATTTAAATACCAACGACTTACTTTTATGAAATGTTATACTTTTTCTGTTAAATCTGTTTTAATAAATGTATAGAGAGCAAAAAAACGAATGCTCTATCAACTTATGTTCACGGATATTTCTGTACTAGAACTCAATCTTAATGATTCGGGTGCGAAACCTTAAATATGCTGATTAATATGTGCGGACAATATTTAAAATTACGAAAATCAGGCACAAAAACACATTTGAATAAGCATTGATGCCTTTGATATGTTGGGAATCTTAAATGGGATTGAGAATCTTTGGGGTGGTCGCAATGTAAAAATTGTTTCTTCGGGAGTTGAGTCAGGAGAGAGGTTGAAATTTTGAACCTTAATGTTATTTCCATATTTTGTAGTATTCGCAACATCTCCGAAAAAGTGAATCAAAATACTTTTTTATTAACTAAATAAGTTCTTTATCCAAATAAAACACCACGTAAAAATATTTTTTATTATTTTATTTAATAATCGCCAAAGTTTTGAATTGTAAGGTATGCAATTTTAACGCTTATTTAATTTTAGTAGTTTTATGTGAAAAAGAATTCAGTTGAATCGGTCCGAGTAGTTCTTAAGAAATGAAAATACACAAAAGAAAATTTCTTTGAAAGGGTGAAAATACGTAAAAAGTAAAATTAACATTAAGGTGTAAATTTTTTTTACTACACTGCTATCTAAATAATTTAAACCATTTTTTCCAGAAAGTGATAACACGCTATTTTTTAAGGGTTAAGCATTTAAATGCGTCAACAAAAGAAAAACAAAACAATTAATATTTCTTTTAAAGCTGCATCTATTTTCTTAAGCACTGGTTTTCAGCTGTTTCCATTTTCTAAAATAGGCTTTTTTGAGTTGTGTCCAGTCTTTTAAACACATAATCTGAGCTATGTTCATTTTCTGAAATATGCCTTTTGACCTGAGTCCATGTTCCTTTACACGATGTTTAAACTAAGTACGTTTTCTGAAATGCTCCATTTTCTTAAGCATGTCCATTTAATTAACTAAACTTTCTGAGCTGCGTCTATTTTCTTAAACACTCTTTTTGAGCTAAGTCTATTTTCTTAAAAGCGCATTTTGAGCTATGTCTGTAATACGCTTTATGAGCTGTGCCTATTTCCTTAAACACGCATTGTGAGCTTTTTTTGCTTAAATACTCTCTTTGAGCAGCATTCATTTTTTTAAACACACATTTTGAGCTGCGTGCATTTTCTTCAACATTCTTTTTGAGCTATGTCCATTGAAATACGCTTTTTGACTGGTATCCATTTTCTTAAATGCTCCTTTTGAGCTGCGTCTATTTTCTTAAACACGCATTTCGAGTTATGTTCATTTTCTGTAATACGTTTTATGTGCTGTGTCCATTTTCTTAAGTAAGCTTTTTGAGCTATATCCTTTTTCTAAAATAATTTTTTTAAGCTGCGTTCAATTTCTTAAACACGCGTTTTTAGCTATGCCCATAATCTTATAAATACGCTTCTTGATCTGCGTCCATTTTTCTAAGCATGCATTTTCAGCTATGTCCGATTTCTGAAATATGCGTTTTGAGCTGTGTTCATTTTCTTAAACATCCATTTTGAGCTATGTCCAAGAAATAAAAGCTGACCGACGACAAGTTGTAACATTCCAAATTCCGCCTCATTATTTTCTCAAATTAAATATGTGTTGAGCAGATTTAGCAGAAGAGAAATATGCTTTTAAGAATTTGTATTGTAAATGCCGAGGTTTGTTAAATATTCATTATTTCACTGACTCGACAGTAACTCCCAATTAAGAAGTTGCACAACAGAATCCAAATTGTCGGAAATGAAGTTGGCAAGTTTTCAGGCGATTGCGTGTTTATTCCTTTTAAATATTTCTGCCAACTCATGCACAAATCAAATCTGGAAGAATTGTCCTGAACAGAAAATGTCACGTACAATATTTTTTTACAAGAAAATATTGTATCACGTCAAATACGGATTAACAAAAAAACAGTTTTTTTCAGGATAGGAACACGGGAGAAAAATGAAAATAGTTAAAATATTAACTTCGTCATAGTTTTACTTTGCTGTTTATGCTCAAAACTTTGTACGTTTAGATCACTTTCGAAATAAAAAACGTTTCTACAATTTTCAAATGAATCCTGGATCTGAACTTGGTTTTGTTCCCTACTTGAATTCATTAACAGTGATGCTTGATTCAACAAAGGAATTTTTAATAAATTGCTTTTTTAAAGTTAAAAGAATCATATGAAATTTTGCTGAACAGAAATTTAACGAAGAAATGTTTAAAAACTTCGAGAAAAATATTTCATTTAAGTTCTCAGAGAATGCTTATCTTTAGAAAATAGGGGAAAAAATCATTTGACCAATTTCAACTCATTCGAAAGTCTCTTGCCACCTTCAGAACTAAAATATTTTATTTTTTATTATTACGCGTACAATTCAAAATTATATATTTCTTAGTAGCATATAATATGAATTCAGTTACGGTTTTGACCATTACAAAAGAAGAACATTTCTTTCAAAGCATCCAGTTCTGCCTTGCTGTATCCTACTGATACTGTTGTTTTTTATGTCTCCCCACCCTCAAAGACTATCATTGTCAGACAAATACACGACATTGTATAACCTAACACAAGAGTTTCTAAACTTTTATGAGGTTTAAATGAAACAGAAAATGCAGAAAGTGGTGAGAACGTAAATATAGAGAATATTGATCACAGTTAAAATAATTCAAGTATTATAATTGTAATAAAAAAGTAAGTATTATTAATAAGATATACTATTACAAGTGCAAAATAATAGTTATAAGAGAAAATACAAGTACCGTCATTCGGGGCTACTTTGTGCAGCGGGGGCTACTTTGTGCAAATTCGAATTTGGCATTTTTCAAGTGCTGCTATTCAGTATTATGTTTATTTCACGTTAAAAATAAGTGGAATTTGTAGATAGAAGTCTCTTCTATTACTACAAACATTTTTTCGAATTTTAAAACAATCTAGGAGTGTGTTTCGTTCATCCAATGTCAACAACTTTCCGAGGACGTCGGATGTCGAAAAGTGAGCGTGGAAACTTTAGCTGTGAAATGCAAAGACGTTGATAAAACAATTGTCGTAAGTGCAAAATTTTTTATTTATATATTAATAAACAATTATATCATGTTAGCTTTAAAAAAATTTGAAAATTAATAACAAATAAATGGAAAAAGAAAAAAAATGCATTTTGGGGCTACTTTGTGCAAAGTTTCATTCGTTTTTTTTTTCCGACAGAAAAATGGTCAGACATCATAAAATAATACCTGGAACGAGAAACTACCGTGATTACACTTTAGAAAAGCTGCAACAATGTTTGCAAGCAGTTGCTGGTGGTATGTCGATTGCAGAAGCTTCTCGGAAGTACAAAATCCAGAGAAATACTATCTCTAATAAAATTCACAAGAAACACGTGAAACTTCCTGGTTATCTATTATTTTTCTTCTACAAAGATTTTTCTAATGAATTAATCAAACGATTTAACACATAAAAATATATTTTGTAGGACATCAGGTGATTTTGACAGAAACTGAAGAGCAAGTTCTGTCATGTTCATTCAAGGATGTTATGTTCAAATTTAACAATATTATAAATGTTAATGAATATGTAATAATTATTATTTTTAAAATTTCATCCATTTCAATGCTTAAAAATGTATATGGTTTCCTTTTGTTTAAACTCAAATGCTTTGAAATAACCATTCTTTTTAAGAAAAATGGTTTTTTAACGCTGAAAATTATTTTCAAACTAATATCTTTACATATCTGATGTTTTTGTCTTTAAAAATGTTAACAATTAACTTTTTTAACAATTTTATATCAATATTTTACTAAAAACAGGATTATTAAACTGAATTCCTATCGCTGCACAAAGTACTACTAAAGTACTACTAAAGTACTACAAAATAAAGGGCTACTTTGTGCAAGGTATGTTTTGACGTATTATTCGTAAATATTACATACAAATAATGCCAATATTAATCAAATCCAGTTATGAATATAATATCGATAAATTTTTCTAAAGCTTGAATTAACATAGTTTTTTAATATCCCAAAGTTGAGAAACTGCGAAATCCTGCACAAAGTAGCCCCGAATGACGGTACAGAGAAATTATATCCTACAGTAGAAGATTATGCGAATTTGTTTAGTTCGATGGACGATTTGTCCCTTCCATTATTGCACCGTTACTATTTTTGACCTACCACTTTGGTCTCGTAAACGTTTCGGCTCTTTTTTTAACAAATTAAGATCTTTTTTTTAAAAAAAAATTCAAATATACAATGCATTCCAATGTAAATTCAGTGATCCTTGTTTAACAATTACTAAATTTTGGCAGGGGATAAAGTGCTTGCCTTCCTATGAGGTGAATCGGGTTCGAATCCTAGCCATGGTTAGTCGATACGAATTCCGCGCCTGGCTCGCACCGACCACAGTGCTGATGTAAAATATCCTCAGTGGCAGACGGATCATGGGTTAGAATCCCCTTACAGTCGGGTCAACCGTGGAAGATTTTCGTGGTTATCCTCTATATATAACGCAAATGCGGGTTGGTTCCAAGAAAAGTCCTCCACGAGAGCAAAATTTCTCCCAATACTTGATTCAAGAGTTCCCTTGTCTGTTGGATTAGGTTTAAAATCCCAAGGCTACAGAGTTGAACATTAGTAGTCTGTTCAACGATGATTATAAAATAAATTAAAAATAAAATGACTGTCTTTACTGCAAACATTTGAAATCTCTTCAAATACTCCTATAGTTTCCGCTACTGAAACAAAGAAATAATTACCCCTTACCCTGATTTAATTATTTTTAGAAACTTAACAGCTGTTTAAAATTCCTGATTTTATATATTTATTAAGATATTTATTAAACTAAATAAATATACTTTATAATACATTTTAATACTATATTTTAATATTATAATTTAATATAGGGTTGTCATTTATAATCACTGTAATAAAAAAAGAGACGTAAAATGGAATGTCCGTATCAAAACAGACGAATCGAATTAGTATAAGGACCGAATCGTAAAGCAAGTGGTTGGAAAAACTACATTATTTCTGTAGTTTACTACGACTACTTTCATTTCAATGTAGTGACTTACAAACGACTTTGAAATTACATTCTCCACTTTAAGAAGACGAACTTTGCTGGAGATTTACACATTATGTTCAAATTGGTTTTGAATAAGTAACTGGCCTACATTGAATGTAAGGGAATAATTAAGAAATATTGAGTCATGTTTAAATTAGCCAGTTTTTTATTGATCCAAAACATATTTTTTGAATTTAACCTTCCATTTTGATACCTCTTCTGACAGCGAATATTTAATTTAAGAGATGCCAGATTATCAAATACTTGCAATTTTTAAATTCATTAATGCTCTTTTATTTCTTCTAAGAAATTAAGTACATCGAAACTATCGTTTGAAATAAAATCAACGTTTCACGAGCGGGCATTCGCAAGTGTGACTAAAGTGATAATTAATCTATTATTCGTATTGGCTAGTTTATAGATTAGTCATACGTGATTTTAAATGCGTAATTTCTGTTAACGCTCAGCTGCAGCCACAGAGGGTCATTTTCATTGCATCCATCGACGGACCCGCGAAGATTTCTACCCATCCAGTTCGAAAAATGAGTTGCGTCAAAACCGTGTTTCTTTTCTAAACTAATGTTAAAAGTAGTTGCCAAGAATCGCTACAAATTACTGTTGTTTTCTTGTCTAGCACTACCCCCCTACACTACTTTTTTAAGAAAGTAGCACGCTACACTACAACCTGCGAGAAAATTGCGACTAGAGTATTTTTACTACAAGTAGTGCGCAACTTCCGATCACTGCATAAAGGTATAGGAAACGAGAAAACAATGAAGCGGTAACACAATCGAAGCGTTGGGACGGGAAAGTGGGATCAAAATAGCGGGACCGAAATGTCATGGACCGTGTTATAAGGGAGCTCATTATTCAATCTTTGCATCAAGGAGTAAAGCTTGCTATTTTCCAGAGGTAATTTTTAGAGCAAAACTTGCTTTTTGGAACACCAACTACCAAAAGCATTGCTTGAATTCATTCATTAACCTCTTTAACTTAGGGCAGGATATTCATGTCTTCTATTTTATTAACTCTAACTTTTTACTTTCTTTCCTTTTGAACAAAAACAAATTACTATTAAAAAAAAATTTATAATGGACTTGATAAGTCAAAAACGTTTCACGAAACCTCTTCTCTCTCATCAGCACCATAGAACACTCAGTTTCGGGTCTCCTGTCCAATCCATCAAAAATTGGCAGTCATATTCTTGGAAAGTCACAGGTAGATAGGATAATCCTGTTCAGTGGAATAATTGGCGCAGATAGAAAACACTTGAAATATTCTCTGAGCATCAAACGTCAAAGATGACCACTGAGGAGTTAAATAATAGAGGTTTGATCCCTTCCTACAACAACCAAAGAATCACGTGATCGTTTCCTGCCATGCCAGTTACGCGACTTTGGAACGATGGAATGGTTTAATTTTTGTATTTAGTTCTGGAAAAGGATTCAAAATAAAATGGAATTTTTAATTTGATCAATTATCGCGATTACTACAGGACAAATATTAAAGATTAATATGAGCATTAAGTCGATATAATACGCTGAAATCACAGATAGCCGGCAACCTTACGAGTATGTCATTTCTCATAATAATTCATAAAATAATATTAAAAGTATTAACCAGACAGTTATGGTGATACAGAAATTAGCACACTTATGGAATTAATACATCAGATGTGTCACTTTGGAATAGAAAAAGTATTTACTGTTCCTTCGGAAATGTGAGCTATTGTTCTTGCAAAGTGGTAATCGTCTAAGACGGAGGATTGAGTTCAGCTTACACGTCTTTCTAAAACATTCTAAACATGCTCGATTAGATTCAAGTCTGGGGATCAAGTTGGCCACTCCATGCGCATCCCGGGTGGCGTAGCGATGTCCTTCTGCAGCACGAAATTATCACCTATTGCACCAAGGCTGTGAAGGCTACCATAAACAGCAAGGGTGTAATCACTATACTTATGCGTATTCATAGTTCCACGTCGAAAGACATGCAGGTCTGTTGTGCGTCCACCCAAAGAAGTTTTACTCACAGAGACATTACCTCCTTGGTACATATCTCTTTCACGGATTTTTGATGGATGAAAAATCAAAAGTGGTCTATAATAGATAATAATGATTAGTATGATCACTCTGCAGACTTCTAAATTCAATTTTTATTAACTGAAAAATTGATATTTGCAGTTAAATAAATAATCCCAAGAAACTTAAGCGGTGAGATTAAAAGCTTCATAAATATACAATTCGTAAATAGCAGTTGACATGTTTCGATATCTCAAAAATAGGCGCCCATTTTCAAGACTTGCCAGACGTGAAGGTGAAGAAACAGAAGTGATTTGAAATATAAGACATAAAGTTGTCAACAAAAAAGAGAAAAATAACCGTGAGAAATAAAATTAAAAAAACTACAGTAGCACACAGTGGGACAAAATCAGAAAAATGCGGCCAAAATTAGAAAATTAACTTCAATGTTCTAAAAGTTGATCACCTATAAGCTTTTTGGGTCGCTGATTTCAAATATGAAGTCAAAATTTCAAAAAAACAAAATGGCGGATGATTATTGAAAAAATTGTAAATAAATAAATAAAAATTATTTACTAGTAGTTCTTGAGATCTTTGATTACAAATTTGTAGTTAATTATTTTAATAAATAAAGTAATAGATGTAAAATCGCAAATATTTCTCAAAACAAATTTCAACTAAATAAATTGAATCAAAATATTTAAGATTGTTAATTACAAATTCGATTATCGAATTTAAAAAAAATAATGAATCTATTTTGCTAGATATAAAAAATTTTGAAAATGTTATAACAAAAATAATAATCTCAAGGTTATTTTTATAATTTTTTTATGCTTTTTTTATACTTTTTTTATTCATTATCCTCATTTTTTTTATTCATTTTATTTTTATTAAACAACGTTTATTAAAAATCGATATATCAGCCAAATTCGCAAATATTCGCAGCTAATTTTCTTTTAGTTCTTGAGTATATATACCAAACAAATGTACACATTTTGTTTTCCTCGGCAACGTAAGGCTTTTTTTATAGAGCACCCTAAAGTTACAATTTCATTGTACAGGGCAGAAATAGGAAAATGGCTCTGGTTTTAATAGTATTTATATAAAATAATGAACTCATATGTATCTTAAAAATACATTTATGTATAAATCATGCATAGTTTTAATGGTTAATAGTTTAATTTTTATTTACTATAAGGATTTATCATATTAATAAAAATTTAACTGAAAAATTTTAATTTTTTTCATTTCGACTTTGTTTCTATTTAATTGCTATTTCCATTAATAAACCAAAAAAAAAACAAAAACAAAATACATCGCCATATTCCTTGGACATTTTACTACAGAAAACCATATTGAAATTTTTTTCTTATAACTTCATTTTTTTTAATTTTTGACCGCGAAAAATGATTTTTGTTCCACAGTGTAGCAGTGAGAGAAAAGCGATGAAATACAGAACAATAAAATAACAACAAAACCCTGAAGGGCCGAGAGGGTCAAATCAATGCAAAATGCATTTCCACTCGGTATGGAGATATGGATATTGTCGTTAACAAGGGAATCAGCATTCATATGAATAAAATAAGATTCCAGGGCATCAAGATAGACTGAGATGGAAATAATTTTGGTATTGTCGAAAGTAAGAATTGCGTTAGTTTATTTTCTATTATACTCCCAGTTTGCGTTATTTTTATGAGATGGAAATAAATTGCATAACATTGATGCATAAAAACAAGAATAGTTTTCCTTTTTGATAGTTTTTAAAGTGCAAAAGTGCTGTATAAACAAATAATATTGGTCAATGTTCGCAAATTTTTATTCAATACTTATTAATTGCAATTCTGACTTTTGTTGTTCAAATAAGTGAGATTGCTAATTTTTGTTGCTTGAAATTTACATTTATATAATTTAATTGAGAGGGAATTGAAAAAAATGTCACAGGCTCCATAAAGAATACAAGTTAGTTTACTTTTTAATATATTTTAAATGTTAAAAATCTCCTATAATAGATAATATTGTTGAATTGCATAAATTAAGCCTTTATTAAATGAAGATTGAAAGACTTGCCCGGATAAAATTATTTAAAAGTGATGCAATCAATCGTGTCTAGACGGCAATACATTTTACTCTAATTCTTCAGATTTATTCGAACGGACTCTTTAAAATCTGGTGGCGAAGTTTAGAAAATTTTGTAATTACGTTACTTAAAGGGTTTATAATGCATACACTTAAACCACTACTAACAACTTCTTAGAAAAGAAGTAAGAAAAAATAATATTTGCTTCTTTTCTCTGAATAATATTCGAAATTCGATGAAGTAAAAATACTTTTAAAAATTACATTATGGTATATAGTTATAAGGTAAAGAAATGTGATGATACGTGGTGTTAATATTAATCCATTTTTTTTTTTACAAATTAAAAACCATATGTCAAAAATAAGTTTAAATTTTAGGTTTCGAAAAAATATAGATTTTTTCCATGATTCGAGTGGAATTAATACAAAATCTTTATTAAATGCTAAAAATATTAGCTTTTTTTCCTTTGAAAGTATTATTTACATAAGTTTTATTTTTAAAAAAAATGATTGTGATTTTTTATGTTAACTGAAAAGTATGCATGATCCATGTTGTTACTAGCTTTAAATATTTCTAGAATTATTGTCAATAAAGACAAAAAATGTACGCGGAATGAATAAATGATAATTTAAACTAGAGGAAAAAATATAATCGTAGCTTGGGGAATCATTAACTAGAAAAATGAGATTAAAATATTAAAACATGTTTGATTGCATAAAGAAGTGAAAGAGATTATTAGAAAGTGCCTAATGATTTCTTCAGGCATTTAAACTTGTTTTGTTGCTCAAAATCACATTAAAGTTGTTAGTATTGCTTTTTTTTTCTTTAAATCAATATTTTGATGCCCTTAATTAATATACTTTCCTGACTTCCTTCCGATAAATATTTTAAAAAATATATATATACAGGGTTGTAATTATACAACAACCAGAAAGTTTTTTTGTAGTCAAAATTTATATCAGGTCAAAACGTTAGAATGCAAGTCATAAAGTTAATCATATCATAATTTTCAAAACAATCCATTGTTTTAACCCCCCCCCCCAAAAAAAAAGTAGGTCACCAAAATTTTGATGGTCATTCTATGATCAAGTATGGTCATTCATTGACTAAATTGGTGGACACTTTTTCATAAATATAATTTGTTCAATCAGTAACTATTTTAAGTGTGGACGTATCATTAAAAATTATTGTTGTATAATAACTTTCTTTTACTTATAATCACTTGAATTCAATAGCATAGAGTAATTACAATTTAAAATTATTTTTGAAATATTCAAGGAAAAACCATTATAAGACGCAATATGAAAGAAATAAAACTCTCGAATTTAATAGCACTATCTTATGTATGAATATAGAATGTGTAGTTAATTATTAAATGAAACTGATTGCATTTTGAAAAATGTATCTTATCTACAATTTCTTAATATTTTTATGTATTTCCAGATATTATTTCACTAAAATTTGCTAATTGTCGCCTAAGACAATTTTAAGAGCTCTTCCATTATTCATAAATACACATATTTTAAATATTTATACATATAAGAGGTTTATTTTTTACATGTAAACAGGGAATTTACGAACCATATACTGATAGAGTTCACAATTAGGCTGACGGTTCACAAAATTTTATAACAAGAAAACAGTTAAGATTCAAAGACTTTTACTTGGTAGGGAATACATTTTTTAAAGCTAAGTTTCTGGCTTTGGTTTAAAAAAAATTCGTATACGTGTCACTGAAAGCTTCTATCGTTTTGATATGCTAGGGAGATTTTGCACTTTTGCGTTGGCTTCTGTACGCTCCCGTTCGTAAGATTAAAACAACTTCGCATGCTTGCATTTAAATTAGATGCTAGGGCCAGGATAGCTTGGTCGGTAGGGTGCTGGGCCCATGTCCGACAGTTCGTTGGTTCGAACCCCGCCGGTCGTTGGGGGTACTGGATTGGAGATCGATCGTTCTCTGATTCAGGTCAAAATTACGATCTGTGGACGAATGAATGGATGTATGAATGCTTCAGCCCTATAAACGGGTGTGACGTATGGTGTGGCAGAAGTCGAATTCTTGGCCATAGATGGCGTCACTGAAAAACAAGAAATGCACACTCTGCCTTAAATTTGCTCGGTTTCACCAAGCAGGCTTGCCTGTGTGTCAAGCCGCATTAGAAACAACAACAAATTAGATGCTACGTATCATTCCATTATGTTTGCGGGATTTATATTACAAAGATACAAGCATGCTGTTAGTAGCTGTTAAATTTTGTTTTTTGTTTAAGCCTACCTTCGAATTAAAAACATGGGCATGAAATGCGAATTCGAAGAAATGTATTTAAGAAATTTAGAAGTGAATCATGTGATCTTATAACCAATAGTTCATTTAATTAGAAATACTTTTATTGGTTTTTGGTTAAAATTATGGTCTTGTTTAAAATAATTGCACTAGTTTCACAAGAAACTAGATATATCTTCGCTATTTTAAAATTATGAATTATATTTATTTTAACTATAAAAGAAGTTAAATAATCAATATTATCTCAATAATATTTTTTTTAAATATTATTAATAATAATAAGCTGCATCGAATTCTCACCAAATTTTTCTGCTCACAGATCTGCAGCTTTACACAAAGCAACACATTTTGAATCGTATACCACAGCTTTAAGGAGATAATCTACGTCCATTGTAAATGTTTGCTTTGATTTTATGGTCCAAGTTAAAATGATATTCCACTACGTTAGAGTATTAATTAACGGATTTTTGCAAAATCTCTTATTTTCACATACATAAGTTTGATATTTGTTTCACGGGCTCATACATGATTACTTGAAATCTTACGTAGGGGAGTGTACGGCAGCTGACGTAAATTTACGAAATCTCCCTAATAAGTTTTCGTTCTCCGATTACGACTTGTGATTATAGATAATAGTGAACACTTCGAAAAGCATCATGTTACGAAAATCTCGTCACATGATTTTCATTCATTGAAAGATTTCGATAACTCGTGCTCTGGCTTTTAACTGTTTATTATTTAATTATTTATTTTGATTTCTAAGTTTATTGCTAGTGCCATCTGTTGAAAAAATTTTGAATTAAAAGTAGGAACTCTTGAGAAAAAAAATGTCTAATTGTATGGATTTGCTGCAAAAATTATAATAATATTAAAAAAATATTCTTCTTTTTTAATTTTTTTTAAAAAATTAGAATAATTCATGACAGCATAGAAATTTTTGTTTTGTTTCATTCTTTCTTATTCTTATTTTGTTTTGCTCCTTGCTTTAATCCTTTTCCAATTGCCTCGTTTGTATCTTCTTTATTCTGACCTTTATTTATTTATTTTTTTGTTTTGTTCCTTTCTTTTATTTTGCTTTAATTTTGGATTTCATGGCTTCAGAAAGCAATGAATATATTTTTTGAGTTTAATAATAAGCTGTTTTGCCATTGAAATCCGACAGCTAAAAAAAAATTATAATTAATTAAAAAAAATTGTTTTTCTGAAAAAATAAATCAACGTAAACTAATAGGCAACACTTATTCACAATTTGTTAGCCATAATACGATTTCGGCAAACGTGTATTTGCAAGAAGCATTTTAACAATAATTGAAATTTGTGTTATAAAGTTTAAATAAAAGTTTCTTGCGTTACTAAAACTTAGCAAAAAAGTATTATTTATGAATTAATAGAAATAATATCTGATCTTAAAAATGAATTAAGATTAACAGCTATTATTAATTTCAGAAGCTTGTAATAAATCATATTTATTTTGAGCTTTTTCATAACTGTACAATATATAAGCATATTTAAATTTTTTTTAGTAATTTAAACTTAGCTTAATTTAAAGTATAAATATTTAATACTTTACAAACAATCAATTTTAATCCATTATGTGTAACTAACGCGTGTTTCCTTACTAAAATCTCAGTATTAATTTTGAAAGATTTTAATTCTTCTTTAAAATATAAGAAAAAAAATATTTTTCTCATTAATTAGTTAAAAATAATTTTTTTTAATAGTGTGTCAGTTTTAAGAGTTACGATGATTTTATTTTGTTCGAAAAATTATTTTAATTTTCAGATATATATTGTGGAAATAGAATTTAATTATAGCTTTATCCTTTAATTCCAATTTCATTAACAATGTTAAAGCAGGAATCTTCATCGGAATAGGGTAAATATAAAGATATTAAAAGTTAGTAATAATGTATGTTTGCAATTTGTAGCTATGTTAAGAAATAATCTGATTGGTTCACAGTCTGGTGAATATAGAATTATCGATATTGAGTGTCGGCTCTAAATTAGAAGCCAGACATCAATGAAATATTGAGTCAGCTTTATAGGGAAAATATACCATAACATTTTAGATATATATGGTATTTATGTGGGATATAGGGCAGAAGGAATGCTTATTGAGGACGTTCCCTTACAGGTTTTCAGTACAAAATATAGGTTAGTTTTAATTCAGTTAAATTTTTAAATAAATATTTCAAAAATTAAATTTAATCTCGATTCAGTTTTTTTTAATTTAATTTCATTACTATTATTAAATTAATCTTTATAAGGTTATCGTGAAGATAGATATTTCTTTAAAACCTGTTTTGATGCATGCTAGTAATTTGTAGCTATATTAATTTATAATTTGATTGGTTCACAATCTGATGAATATAGAATTATCGATATTGAGTGTCGGATGTAAAATCGAAGCCAGACATCAAAGAAATATCGAGTGTGTTTCATTGGGAAAAGCTAAATGCATCAAAACATTTTTGGATGTATAGGTTATTTATTTGGGATGTAGGGCAAAAGGAATGCTTGTTAAAGGATTCTTTTACAGGTTTTTAGGCCAAAATATAGTTTGTTTTAATTCATTTTAACTTTTTAAATAAATATTTTACAAATTAAATCCCATCTCGACTTAGTTTATTTCGGCTCAGTGTTGTTAATTTTTTATTTTATAATCGTTATTGAATAACCGAAAAAATTTTGGATTTTTTTTAGAACTGTTGTGGCTCAGGGGATAGAGCGTTCGCCTTTCAATGAGGTAAACCGGGTTCGAATTCCAGCAATGGCAGGTCGATTCGAATTACGCATATGGCTCGCACTGACTACAGTACTGACGTAAAATATCCTCAGTGATAGATAAATCGTAGATTAGTGTCGCCTTGCCGTTGGGCTAACCGTGGAAGATTCTCGAGGTATTCTTCTCCATGTAACGCAAAGGTGGGTTAGTGCCCTCAAAAAGACCTCCACGAAGGCAGCATTTATCTCAATACGTGATCCAGTAGTTCTTTTGTCTTTTACATTGGGTTCAAAATTACTCATTAGAGCTGCGGTTGCTCAGGGGATAGAGTGCTCGCCTCTCAACGAGATGGCCCGGGTTTGAATCCCAGCAATGGCTGTGATTTGTAGCACGAGGAAGGTTACTGTCAACATTAGAACATTCTACGACAAATCGTTCTCGCAGGATGAGCCAAAAACCTAATGGAATTTTCTGATTGGTTAAGCGTTAGCCTTTGTTTTAAATTTAACGAATCAATTTTCACATATTTTAAGGACACACCAGTGACAAATGCTGGCTTATAGCTTCGTTTGATCAAAAAATAGTTTATAGCAAGTATTTAAATATTTAATTATTTTATATTCGCTATGCCAGATGAATTCAATGAACATTACGTGGTAGCGCGCGTGGTCCATGTCACAAAATTTACACTTTGTCTGATGCCACGTGCTTTTATTTTATTTATATTAATTCTTTTATGCGTGTTTCGAAATAATTACTTATTTAAAACCAACGATAATGGATGGGAAAAAAATATTTATGTATTCAAAAGCAAAAATTAACACGTTGAATGCCATGGGGGTCACGTCACCGGTGACCGGCACCAAGTTTGTTCGTAGTGCCACGGGGGTCACCGATGACCTCAGTAAATAAAATGTGTCACGAATGATTACGATAATTAACTGTTTTGTTGTAAATAATAATTCATCAAAATAAGCAACGCATACTAGAAAATCAGTTTGGCCAGACGGGCAAGCCATGTAAAATTAGCGTGGCATTCAACGTGTTAATGGGAAGAGGTACTAATTCATTTAGGAGAAACATAAGAAATTGACGCCAATGAGGCTTAATTACGCCAATTAGGCTTAATTAATTAAGGTAATATATGCATATTGAAATAAAAGATAAGCATTATGCTAGAAAACAAAAGAAATGGAGGAATGGCATTTCTAGAAGAACCGTAGGAAATCACCTTACTATCATTGACGACAATGATGTTTTAATTAATGTTGGTAATATGTATTAAATGAAACTTCCGAACTTAAAAGCAGAAATAAATAGAAAAGATACTTATTCGCGTTTTGGGTAACAGTAAAAAAATCTGCATATTATTATTGACACTCATGCTCAATTAATATTGATAACGGGAATTAATTGAAATAAAATAAAATAAGTTATGTGCTAAAAAGCTAAGCTCATGGAGGAAAGAATAATTGGAAATTCGTTAAAGAAAACCGTAGAAAATACGTTATACGTACGGTAATACGTACTGCTGGTATTATGGTAATTGGCGAATTGGTTTTGATAAGAATTCAACAACGGGTTTCTCGCAGTTTCAGAATATTTTTTTCCAGTAGTAACTAAGATAGTGTATTAATATTTTAAAGAATTAGAATTAAAATTTTTTTTTTTCCCACCACTACTTATAAACATTTTAAGAGTAAATTAAAGGTCAGATAGAGTAACGGTCATGCTCCAAATTCCTCATGAAGCTCTAATAAAAAAAATTTTTAAATTCGGCTTTAGTTGGCTGCCACTGACAAATATATATAAACTCAAATGTTGTAGGGTTATGCAATAGGCACCAAATATACTTATATAGGTATAAAATATTATATTGATTTATTTGGGGATTTTTAAAACTGCACAAAGCAGTTTTAATACCTATACTTTGGAATTAAGTGTTTTACGGCTACTCGAAAGGTACCTGAGAAAATCACATAATAGTGGTAAATTTTAGTTATTGTAAATCGGCCGAGAATAATGGCATCATGCCAAGAGAAGCTAAGTACATTTTATCTTTATTCTAATGGTATGAATTACAAACAACGAGCTTTGCTTTCTTCAATAACATAAAGCCACCGAAGATTAGAGCATATAACATTAAATTTTAAAAAAAAATGAGATTATTTTAGCTATATTAATTGAAAAACTTAGTCGAAGAACAAGGTAAGGGACATTTTCAGGGCAAAGAAAGGACGCATGTATCCGTATTATTTTATTACCAATTTATTAGAAGGTGGGACTAATAATTCTTTGCTTTATTTTATTTACCGCTACCTAATCTATCTATCTATCTATCTATCTATCTATCTATCTATATATATATATATATAGGATGATTTTAAAAAGATGGGCAAAATTTTAGTAAGTGATAGTACAAACCCAAGAAAACAATTTTTATCAAAAAATGCATGGTCGAAAACAAAGCGCAAAACCGCTAGAGGGCGTCAAAGTTTATGTTCTTATATGAGGCAAAAACACACAAAGAACGATGAAGTTAAGTTATAAAAGCAAATTTAATGGCATGTGATTACAGCGGCTATGCACGCAGTGCAATGGCGAAGAAAATATAGGCGAACATTCTGAAACACACCAGGCATATCACGAACTTTCCCTGCAGCGACCGAAAGCTTGGCGACAAGTAACGCAGCGCAGTAATTCGCAACAGGAATAGAGCCTTCACGTTTGCATCAAACAACTTTCCAAATGAGCGAGCACCTTTGCGTCTTGTTTTCGACCATGCATTCTTTGATAAAAATTGTTTGCTTGGGTGTGTACTATCACTTCCTAAAATTTTGCCCATCTTTTTAGAATCACTACGCATAAAGAAGTATTTAGTTTT